>NW_027212698.1:20000-25000 GCF_041682495.2 Bombus fervidus | reverse complement strand
CTCCCGAAACGCGTTCCGGTCACTACGGGCCTGGCACCCTCTGTGGGTACATGGCCCCATTCAAGATGGACTTGGACGCGGTTCGACGTCACGGGATAAACGGATCCTCCCGAACACTACATTTCCCAACGGCGGAACCGCGGGATTCAGTGCTGGGCTAATTCCTGTTCGCTCGCCGCTACTAAGGAAATCCTTGTTAGTTTCTTTTCCTCCGCTTAGTAATATGCTTAAATTCAGCGGGTGATCTCGCCTACTCTGAGGTCGCTTCAACGTCACGACACGGTGACAATTTTTTTTTTTCAAAGAAAAAAAAATTTCGTGCCATGTGGGCGCGATTCGAGAAAAGCAAGACGGTTTGATAACAATGCGACAGAGGGTCTTTATTTTTATTTCTCTCTCCGAGAATCGCCTCAAAGAGAAAAAAAAATAAAAAAAAAAAATTAATTCGAATAGAATCGAGAACCTTATATTCTATCTCGATCGAGAAACGTTTTATGCATCTCGCCAAAGTGCCTTTTAAACTTCGTTCGTCGTATCATGTTCGAGCTAAGACTCACGCAAGACACCCGTAACGATCTCCGGTTTTTAACGCCCGTCCTCTTTGTATAATATATATATATATATATACACGTGTTATGTATAATATATCTCCCGTAGCCGTTTCTCTCTTCTCGACGATTCCAGCGGTTCCTTGTTTTCGCCTGTTATTGCTGGCACAGAGATCGAACACGCGACATGTATATAACATATCGGTTTCTTTGCTCTGTACCAACGACGAAAACGCACGGGAACTCACGCAAGTGGAAAAGCGAGCGCGAGACGTACACAACGGGGTGAATTTATTACTCGGGGACTGGACGACCGGCGATACGTTAGGATGCGCGGTCCAGCGATAGACGACGAAGAGACATGGGATGACCAACGATCTCTTTTTCTCTAAAACTCGGAGCGCCGAATCGCCTTAAAGCAAAAAAAAATCACACGCGCGTACGTCGTACGTACGGCGCGTGTATACCTCGTCTCTAATCAAGTTTCGTTAGTCTTTCTCGAGCCTCGCCAAAGAGGATCGTTCTCTTCCTCTGCGCGATCTCTCCGTGCCAATGTCAGAGATTATTCTCTCTTTCGCACGACGACGAAAACGACTATTTTCGACGATCCGAACAACTTTGTAACGGACTCACATGCACATCTTAAAATCGGGTACAGAAACGTTGCGCAACACCGTGAGCTTTTCTCTTCTTCGTCACCCTTAAATATAGCCGATCGTAGACGCACGCTAGATCGTAACACACACTTTTCGTTGATTTCCGACGAACGTGGCTTTGGGCCAGGCGCGCGGGCAGAGAGATACGCGACCGACGGGGAAAAATTCGTCCCGATACATGTACGCGTACTCTCCGATCTCCGCGCAACGCTGGGGATCATCTCCCTAAGTCATCAGCGTTCGAAGAAATCTCGTGTGTCCGTTCCCGGATCTACGGCTTTCTCTGGGTTCACGAAGAACAGAAAAAAGCACAGAGGATGAAAAACGCAACGACGACCCATCGATGCGACGGTCCTCGTTGTCTTCTCGTCAGTCGTCTCGCGCCTGCAGAATACATCTCTGCCGCACGAACAGACGGAGTGGGTATTCGATCCCTGGGGCTGTACGAGTAAAAACATCTTGATGAAAAGACGGTTGTGTTTCTTTAAGGCACACAGTTTTTCGTTACGCCACCAAGTTTAGGTTTAGGTTTTAATATCTTGGTTCTCTTTTCTCTCCTCTCTCGACTGACTTTGTTCAAAAATATTTTTGCTTTCTCTCAGTCTCGCCAAAAATTCATTTAAGACGACGTCGGGGGCGCGGTCATTCGTGCTTATCGAAGACTAACAAAACGTAGCAGAGGCTGATACAAAAAGAAAAAAAAAATCGGCCACGAAGAAAACTCGCTCTGTGTATCTCGATAACCGCGTCGACGACGACGGTTCTCTCCGCGCTCTTTTAATTCGTATCCTTCTTCTTGCGCTTCGTCCGACTCAGAAACGTTCGTAAAACACGAACGACGGCGGGTTGTCAAGCCAAGAAGGGACAGAGAAGAGACGGAGGTAGTTTTGCGAGTCTCCCGTGAACGCGATAGATTTTTCATATATATTTGTATCGAGAGCATGCGTACGCCGGTCTCCACACGATCCAGCGACGAACGCCGACGAACGTCCAACAATCGCTCGTACGTCGCGTACGAGCCCTCGACCGCTCTTTAATTCGTATTCTTTTGCTTGGCGCTCGTCCTCCGACTCGGAAACGTTCGTTTAAAGATAAAACGAACGACGGCGGGCTGTCGACGAGGCAAGAAAGAACAGAGAGAGACGGACCGAGAGCAACGATACGCAACGCAAGCAGTCTTAGGTTTACGTGAGCAACCCTCAGCCAGGCGTGGTCCAGGAATTGTATCCGTGGACCGCAATGTGCGTTCGAAATGTCGATGTTCATGTGTCCTGCAGTTCACACGTTGACGCGCAATTAGCTGCGTTCTTCATCGACCCACGAGCCAAGTGATCCACCGTTCAGGGTAATCGTTTATGCATGGATTTTTGTTTGTGTACTCAGGTTTTTGTACTCTTATTCTCGGTTCGAAAGAAGCCGATATCCGACAAACGTCCGACCAACGGGAATCGAACGCGCGGAAGTCGCCATATGATTGACGACACGAAAATACGTTCGAAAACGAAATCGGACGGACTGCGCGACGACACACGCAGCCCGCCGACCGGGCGTAAAGTGCATTATAATATATAACAACCAACGAGATCGAAGCTCCGTTCGTCAGGAAACGACGGGGATATAACACCCGATTCTGAATCCTCTGTACAGCACACGATCTCGCGAAGAAAGCGCACGGTGGCTAGCCCATGATATATATATATGTTCGTTCCTCTCGTCCAGTTATTCGAAGCAAACAGCCGATATGCATCTCCATCGTTCGGGTAAAAAAAAATCGATGGGACGCGCACGGTCGTAGTCTTCCTCGCGCGGTCGTTTCTTCCCGATAGCCAGAAGCAGAGTTTGAAAAACTCTAGCGACGGAACGAGGCATTAGACTCTCGACAACGAGGATAGAGAGACGGCCGGCGATCCCCTCTGAATCGACTTCGGTGGTTCAGGTAAAAATAAAAAAAATCGATGGGACGCGCACGGTCGTCGTTCCTCTTCCTCGCGCGCGGTCTATTCTTCCCGATAGCCAGAAGCAGAGTTTGAAAAACTCTAGCGACGGAACGAGGCATTAGACTCGCGACAACGAGGATAGAGAGACGGCCGGCGGTCCCCTCTGAATCCACTTTGGTCGCTCAGGTAAAAATAAAAAAAAATTCGAAAGGGACGCGCACGGTCGTCCTTCCTCTTCCTCGCGCGGTCTTTTCTTCCCGATAGCCAGAAGCAGAGTTTGAAAAACTCTAGCGACGGAACGAGGCATTAGACTCTCGACAACGAGGATAGAGAGACGGCCGGCGGTCCCCTCCGAACGGATGGCGACAACGACGACTAAAGCGCGAAAAATCGCGACGAAAAGGAACGCATCTCCGTTCAGGTGTATGTGTGTGCGTGCGTTTAAAAAAAATTCGATGGGACTCGCAGCCATCGGCCTCGCGCGGTCGTTTCTTCCCGATATCCAGAAGCAGAGTTTGAAAAACTCTAGCGACGGAACGAGGCATATGACTCACGACAACGAGGATATGGACAGGCGGTCCCCTCTGAACGGGTCGACGAGACGATGGTAAAAGAGACGAACCGGACGAAACTTCCGTCGATCAGGTAAAAATAAAAAAAAATTCGATGGGACGCGCACGGTCGTCGTCGTCGTCTTCCTCGCGCGGTCGTTTCTTCCCGATAGCCAGAAGCAGAGTTTGAAAAACTCTAGCGACGGAACGAGGCATATGACTCACGACAACGAGGATAGAGAGACGGCCGGCGGTCCCCTCTGAATCGACTTCGGTGGTTCAGGTAAAAATAAAAAAAATCGATGGGACGCGCACGGTCGTCCTTCCTCTTCCTCGCGCGCGCGGTCTATTCTTCCCGATAGCCAGAAGCAGAGTTTGAAAAACTCTAGCGACGGAACGAGGCATTAGACTCGCGAGGATAGAGAGACGGCCGGCGGTCCCCTCCGAACCAACTTCGTCTAGTTAAGAATCGTTACTCTTTACCATCACTCGCACTGGTATATATCTTTTCGGGCCAACATCCACGCAATGCGTTTTCGTTCTAGGTTACCCGATCCACGAGTACGAACGTACAACGTGGTTTCGTTTTGTCGAACATCGTATATCGTTCGCCGTTGAAACGAACGACAACGAAACGACATAGGAAGAACGAACGCCCTTTGGGTAGGAAGCACGTTTCGAGGAACGACGAGAGTTTGGAGAGACGCGCGAGATAGCTGGAGACGCGCAGATATAGGTATCCATGGATCTTCGAAGAGAACCTTCGAAGATATATAATTCGGTATCCTTTTTTTCTGCGGCTCGCTATTCGCGTTCTTTCGCTCTCGTCGACGACTCGTTATAGACGCTTCGTTCGATCCCAAAGAGCAGTCTTCCTTATGTCCCGTTGCTAGGAGGTGAGGCCTACGCAACGCAACTACGAAATATAGAAGAGGTGTGAGCAGTGATCTCTCCGACACGAGGCACTTTAGAGATTTTAGTTTATATATTATATTGTTCGTTCGTTGGATTTCCACGATGCAAATACGAAATACGAGATCGTGACGGCGGGTCTTTCTGTGTACGACCTCACGCAGGCGCCTCGATCGCATTTCTCATTACACGTGGTTTCCACTGTAACTTTTAGTTTTTTCGATATGTGTTCAGCTCAAGTTCCCTCACATATCGTTATTATTATTATTATTATTAATAGTAGCGGTTTCGTGTTATAGGATTCGGAGACGGCGGGTCTTTCTGTGTACGACCTCACGCAAGCGCCTCGAGAATCTTTTTAAGTTTTTCGTTTGTTATAATATTATTCGGAGACGG
>NW_027212698.1:12500-17500 GCF_041682495.2 Bombus fervidus | reverse complement strand
TTTCTTTCGTTCGTTTGATTGTTTGTGTGGAATATTTTAAGATCATTCTGTTCATAGGATCATTCTGTAAGAATGGTTTGTTGGTTGAACGAATATGCCTTAGCGGTAAAAAGCACGTAAACTGCATGCTGAACGTACCGTCCTCGTAAGAAACATATTCGTTCGTTCTTTTGATATTCTCCAATCAGAAAGAACGCACTTCCTAAAAGGTAGTACGCTCCCCATTAGCCTTTCGTATGTTTAAAACGTACTGCGTACGCTATAACATAAGTTTTGGAACGGTCTCTGCCGAACCAGCATGAATTGATACTCAGTTAGTAACAAGCACACTGCCCTAACTTTTTTTAAAGTTAGTGCGAGCATACAGGATCCAGCTTCCCGACTAAGGGGAACCTTGCCACGTTATTTGGTCATTACGTCCAGGACAGCGACCCGCGGCGCAGCAGTGTAGAGAAAGAGTCGATACGAGAACGAAGGAACAGTCGAGAAATAGCAAAAAAGTTCACTAAGACTCGAGGAGCGGTGACTGAATTCTCAACCGAGGCCGTAGAATAGCCACGCGCTCGACGCTGTTCCGTCCGGACCGTCCGACTCGACGTGTCTCTTATAGATACCAAAGCGCCGGCCGGACGGTCGGCGCCGGCCGGGCCAGCGGCCGGGCGCTTACCATGTAAAACCTCCGTTAGAGCGTACCGTCGGACTTAGTCTCTGAAACGCTCGACCACTTTTTTCGAATAAACTACCCTTAGAAAACATCCTATCGTCGAGATATTTTAACGCACCGCTTATTTTAATATTTCAAACGAGTTTTTATCGAAAAATTTAATTTTTTTTTTTTTTTCAAAATCGCATCAGTAAACCACCTCTTTTAACGAATACGGACAAAAACCACGTTCTTAATCGATTAGAACACGTTAAAACAACGAGAAATATGCAAAAAAATATATACCTTGCAACGTTAATTAACGAAAAAATTAAACAAATATCGCAGTCGTGTCAGTTCGACGGACACTAATTTTTTAAAAAATTCGAAAAAAACGTTTAATCCAGTTGTATTTAATAGAGATATAACCGTTCTCTGCAAAAATATTTATACCTTATAACGCTTTTTAACGAAATAACTCGAAATAAGCTTTTCGGACTTTTCCGCCGGCCGAAATTTTTCTAAGTCCCAACGTACCGTCGGACTTAGTCTCTGAAACGCTCGACCACTTTGTTCCAATAAAGTACCGTTATAAAACGTCCTATCGTCGAGATATTTTAACGCACCGCTTATTTTAATATTTTAAACGAGTTTTTATCGAAAAATTTAATTTTTTTTTTTTTTCAAAATCGCATCAGTAAACCACCTCTTTTAACGAATACGGACAAAAACCACGTTCTTAATCGATTAGAACACGTTGAAACAACGAGAAATATGCAAAAAAATATATACCTTGCAACGTTAATTAACGAAATAATTAAACAAATATCGCAGTCGTGTCAGTTCGTCGAACACAAATTTTTTAAAAAATTCGAAAAAACGTTTAATCCAGTTGTATTTAATAGAGATATAACCGTTTCCGCAAAAATATTTATACCTTATAACGCTTTTTAACGAAATAACTCGAAATAAGTATTTCGGACTTTTCCGCCGGCCGAAATTTTTCTAAGTCCCAACGTACCGGTCCAGAATGAGACAAAGTTCCAAAGGCCCGGTCGTATCCGTCCGTTTTTTTTTAACCTTCCACGGACGAAATAAACGTTTAATCCCGACGTAAAATACAATAATATAGCGATTTATATAAAAATATTCATACCTCATAACGCTTTTTAACGAAATAACTCGAAAAAACTTTTCGGTCCGAAATTTTTCTAAGTCCCTACGTACCGCTCGAGAATGCGACTAAGTTCCAACGTCCCGGACGAGTTCGCACTTTTTTTATATAACTTTCCAGCGACGAAATAAACGCTTAATCCCGACGTAAAAAGTCATTTTAAAGCGATTTATGCAAGAATATTCGCACCTTATAACGCTTTTAAGCGAAAAAATTCGAAAAAACGGTTCGATTAAAAATTTTTTTTTAACGTTTTCGGGACGAAATAAACGTTTAATCCCGACGTAAAATATAATAATATAGCGATTTATATAAAAATATTCATACCTTATAACACTTTTAAGCGAAATAACTCGAAAAAACTTTTCGGTCGAAAATTTTTCTAAGTCCCTACGTACCGGTGGAGAGTATGACAAAGTCCGACGGGCCGAGTCGCGTCGGTCCACTATTTTTTTTTAACGTTTTCGGGACCAAATAAACGTTTAATCCCGACGTAAAATACAATAATATAGCGATTTATATAAAAATATTCATACCTTATAACACTTTTAAGCGAAATAACTCGAAAAAACTTTTCGGTCGAAAATTTTTCTAAGTCCCTACGTACCGGTCCAGAATGAGACTAAGTTCCAACGTCCCGGGCGCGATCATACTTTTTTTATATAACTTTTCAGCGACGAAATAAACGCTTAATACCGACGTAAAACGTCATTTTAAAGCGATTTATGCAAGAATATTCGCACCTTATAACGCTTTTAAGCGAAAAAATTCGAAAAAACGGTTCGATTAAAAATTTTTTTTTAACGTTTTCGGGACGAAATAAACGTTTAATCCCGACGTAAAATATAATAATATAGCGATTTATATAAAAATATTCATACCTTATAACACTTTTAAGCGAAATAACTCGAAAAAACTTTTCGGTCGAAAATTTTTCTAAGTCCCTACGTACCGGTGGAGAGTATGACAAAGTCCGACGGGCCGAGTCGCGTCGGTCCACTATTTTTTTTTAACGTTTTCAGGACCAAATAAACGTTTAATCCCGACGTAAAATATAATAATATAGCGATTTATATAAAAATATTCATACCTCATAACGCTTTTTAACGAAATAACTCGAAAAAACTTTTCGGTCGAAAATTTTTCTAAGTCCCAACGTACCGGTCCAGAATGAGACTAAGTTCCAACGTCCCGGACGAGTTCGTACTTTTTTTATATAACTTTCCAGCGACGAAATAAACGCTTAATCCCGACGTAAAACGTCATTTTAAAGCGATTTATGCAAGAATATTCGCACCTTATAACGCTTTTAAGCGAAAAAATTCGAAAAAACGGTTCGATTAAAAATTTTTTTTTAAAGTTCTCGGGACGAAATAAACGCTTAATCCCGACGTAGAAATACATAATATTGCTATTTATGTAAAAATATATACGCATCATAACGCGTTTTAGCGAAATAACTCGAAATAACTTTTTGGACCGGAATTTTTCTAAGTCCCTACGTCCCGGCCGGGGGATCGACGAAGTGCCAACCTCCCGGTCATGTCGGTCCGGAGGGGGCAATTTTTAAAAAAAATAAAACGAAATCGTTACGTTCGACTAGAATTCGTCGAACCGTAACGATTTCTATAAAAATATTCATACCTTATAACGCTTTTAAGCGAAATAACTCGAAATAACTTTTTGGACCGGAATTTTTCCAAGTCCCTACGTACCGCTCGAGAATGAGACTAAGTTCCAACGTCTCGGGCGCGATCGTAAATTTTTTACGGCACCTTGCGGGGACGAAATAAACCCTTAATCCCGATGTAAAACGTCATTCTAAAGCGATTTATGCAAGAATATTCGCACCTTATAACGCTTTTAAGCGAAAAAATTCGAAAAAACGGTTCGATTAAAAATTTTTTTTTAACGTTCTCGGGACGAAATAAACGCTTAATCCCGACGTAGAAATACATAATATTCCCATTTATATAAAAATATTCATACCTCGTAACGCTTTTTAGCGAAATAACTCGAAATAACTTTTTGGACCGGAATTTTTCTAAGTCCCTACGTACCGGCCGGGGGATCGACGAAGTGCCAACCGCCCGGTCATGTCGGTCCGGAAGGGGCAATTTTTTAAAAAAATAAAACGAAATCGTTACGTTCGACTAGAATTCGTCGAACCATAACGATTTCTATAAAAATATTCACACCTTACAACGCTTTTAAGCGAGATAACTCGAAATAACTTTTCGGTCGAAAATTTTTCTAAGTCCCAACGTACCGCTCGAGAATGAGACTAAGTTCCAACGTCTCGGGCGCGATCGTAAATTTTTTACGGCACCTTTCGGGGACGAAATAAACCCTTAATCCCGATGTAAAACGTCATTTTAAAGCGATTTATGCACAAATATTAGCACCTTGTAACGCTTTTAAGCGAAAAAATTCGAAAAAACGGTTCGATTTAAAAATTTTTTTTAAAGTTCTCGGGACGAAATAAACGCTTAATCCCGACGTAGGAATACATGATATTCCCATTTATGTAAAAATATATACGCATCACAACGCTTTTAAGCGAAATAACTGGAAATAACCGTTCGGTACGAAAATTTTTCAAAGTCAGACGGGCTCTCGAGCGTTGCTCGCTCGCTGCGCTCGCTCGAAAAAAAAACTAGCCCAACCCAAAACCAATCCCTTTTTCGCGTTCGTTCCTCGATTTCTCTTAAAATCGGAGAAACTGGCGGGATCGGTTTTGGGTTGGGCTAGTATAAGTTCGAGCGAGCGCAGCGAGCGAGCAACGATCGCGACCGTTACTTCGTACGTCCACGGTATATTTTCGTTACGTTAATTTTTCGTTACTTTCGTCTCGTTTCTTGGATCGATCGAGAGCGGTTTGGTCGATGGTGAAAGAAGGAAAAAACGAGAGAACGAAAAGTAAAAGAGGAGCGAGCGCGCGTCTCGCCGTACGAATATCGTCGTCGTTCGTACGTACGTACGTACGTACCTTAAGAATATCGTACGTACCCCGGCGCTGACCCGCGATGCGGGGGGTTGGGGGGGGGGGGGAGTGGCGCCCGGGCACGCCCTCGAGACGTTATCTCTATTGGATTTAAAGGAAAAAAAAATCGCTACGTACGACCATCGTTCGCATCGACGGCCGTACGTAGCGAAATTGTGTTTGGAATTAAATTGTCGATT
>NW_027212698.1:0-7500 GCF_041682495.2 Bombus fervidus | reverse complement strand
ATCCGCCAGCCAACAGCTGCCGACGCCCCAGCACGGAATTAAACTCCGTAAAAACTGAGAACGATCGACGATGCTTGCGGCGGTCTAGACGCACACACATTCGAGAATGGATTGGTTGCGGCCCGATACCGTCTAGTGTACCGTCGTGCAGTCGGCCGGGCGACCGAGGGTCTGCCGCGTGCGCCGAAGCGACGCGACAGTCACCCGCTCGGGCCGTAGACCGACACACAACGGGTCGCGACGTTCTACTAGGGGAGAAGTGCACGACTACGACGCCGGAGCGTTCGAATCGAAGGTGGCGTGCCCTCGCCAATGGAACCACGAAGGCCCACCCGGAGCATCGCTCACCAACGATCACCGACGCCGTCGACGATGAATCTCCCCATTCGATCTTTTGGGTTTCTCAGGTTTACCCCTGAACGGTTTCACGTACTCTTGAACTCTCTCTTCAAAGTTCTTTTCAACTTTCCCTCACGGTACTTGTTCGCTATCGGTCTCGTGGTTGTATTTAGCCTTAGATGGAGTTTACCACCAACTTAGGGCTGCACTCTCAAGCAACCCGACTCTAAGGAGAGATCCTCCCGAAACGCGTTCCGGTCACTACGGGCCTGGCACCCTCTGTGGGTACATGGCCCCATTCAAGATGGACTTGGACGCGGTTCGACGTCACGGGATAAACGGATCCTCCCGAACACTACATTTCCCAACGGCGGAACCGCGGGATTCAGTGCTGGGCTAATTCCTGTTCGCTCGCCGCTACTAAGGAAATCCTTGTTAGTTTCTTTTCCTCCGCTTAGTAATATGCTTAAATTCAGCGGGTGATCTCGCCTACTCTGAGGTCGCTTCAACGTCACGACACGGTGACAATTTTTTTTTTTCAAAGAAAAAAAAATTTCGTGCCATGTGGGCGCGATTCGAGAAAAGCAAGACGGTTTGATAACAATGCGACAGAGGGTCTTTATTTTTATTTCTCTCTCCGAGAATCGCCTCAAAGAGAAAAAAAAATAAAAAAAAAAAATTAATTCGAATAGAATCGAGAACCTTATATTCTATCTCGATCGAGAAACGTTTTATGCATCTCGCCAAAGTGCCTTTTAAACTTCGTTCGTCGTATCATGTTCGAGCTAAGACTCACGCAAGACACCCGTAACGATCTCCGGTTTTTAACGCCCGTCCTCTTTGTATAATATATATATATATATATACACGTGTTATGTATAATATATCTCCCGTAGCCGTTTCTCTCTTCTCGACGATTCCAGCGGTTCCTTGTTTTCGCCTGTTATTGCTGGCACAGAGATCGAACACGCGACATGTATATAACATATCGGTTTCTTTGCTCTGTACCAACGACGAAAACGCACGGGAACTCACGCAAGTGGAAAAGCGAGCGCGAGACGTACACAACGGGGTGAATTTATTACTCGGGGACTGGACGACCGGCGATACGTTAGGATGCGCGGTCCAGCGATAGACGACGAAGAGACATGGGATGACCAACGATCTCTTTTTCTCTAAAACTCGGAGCGCCGAATCGCCTTAAAGCAAAAAAAAATCACACGCGCGTACGTCGTACGTACGGCGCGTGTATACCTCGTCTCTAATCAAGTTTCGTTAGTCTTTCTCGAGCCTCGCCAAAGAGGATCGTTCTCTTCCTCTGCGCGATCTCTCCGTGCCAATGTCAGAGATTATTCTCTCTTTCGCACGACGACGAAAACGACTATTTTCGACGATCCGAACAACTTTGTAACGGACTCACATGCACATCTTAAAATCGGGTACAGAAACGTTGCGCAACACCGTGAGCTTTTCTCTTCTTCGTCACCCTTAAATATAGCCGATCGTAGACGCACGCTAGATCGTAACACACACTTTTCGTTGATTTCCGACGAACGTGGCTTTGGGCCAGGCGCGCGGGCAGAGAGATACGCGACCGACGGGGAAAAATTCGTCCCGATACATGTACGCGTACTCTCCGATCTCCGCGCAACGCTGGGGATCATCTCCCTAAGTCATCAGCGTTCGAAGAAATCTCGTGTGTCCGTTCCCGGATCTACGGCTTTCTCTGGGTTCACGAAGAACAGAAAAAAGCACAGAGGATGAAAAACGCAACGACGACCCATCGATGCGACGGTCCTCGTTGTCTTCTCGTCAGTCGTCTCGCGCCTGCAGAATACATCTCTGCCGCACGAACAGACGGAGTGGGTATTCGATCCCTGGGGCTGTACGAGTAAAAACATCTTGATGAAAAGACGGTTGTGTTTCTTTAAGGCACACAGTTTTTCGTTACGCCACCAAGTTTAGGTTTAGGTTTTAATATCTTGGTTCTCTTTTCTCTCCTCTCTCGACTGACTTTGTTCAAAAATATTTTTGCTTTCTCTCAGTCTCGCCAAAAATTCATTTAAGACGACGTCGGGGGCGCGGTCATTCGTGCTTATCGAAGACTAACAAAACGTAGCAGAGGCTGATACAAAAAGAAAAAAAAAATCGGCCACGAAGAAAACTCGCTCTGTGTATCTCGATAACCGCGTCGACGACGACGGTTCTCTCCGCGCTCTTTTAATTCGTATCCTTCTTCTTGCGCTTCGTCCGACTCAGAAACGTTCGTAAAACACGAACGACGGCGGGTTGTCAAGCCAAGAAGGGACAGAGAAGAGACGGAGGTAGTTTTGCGAGTCTCCCGTGAACGCGATAGATTTTTCATATATATTTGTATCGAGAGCATGCGTACGCCGGTCTCCACACGATCCAGCGACGAACGCCGACGAACGTCCAACAATCGCTCGTACGTCGCGTACGAGCCCTCGACCGCTCTTTAATTCGTATTCTTTTGCTTGGCGCTCGTCCTCCGACTCGGAAACGTTCGTTTAAAGATAAAACGAACGACGGCGGGCTGTCGACGAGGCAAGAAAGAACAGAGAGAGACGGACCGAGAGCAACGATACGCAACGCAAGCAGTCTTAGGTTTACGTGAGCAACCCTCAGCCAGGCGTGGTCCAGGAATTGTATCCGTGGACCGCAATGTGCGTTCGAAATGTCGATGTTCATGTGTCCTGCAGTTCACACGTTGACGCGCAATTAGCTGCGTTCTTCATCGACCCACGAGCCAAGTGATCCACCGTTCAGGGTAATCGTTTATGCATGGATTTTTGTTTGTGTACTCAGGTTTTTGTACTCTTATTCTCGGTTCGAAAGAAGCCGATATCCGACAAACGTCCGACCAACGGGAATCGAACGCGCGGAAGTCGCCATATGATTGACGACACGAAAATACGTTCGAAAACGAAATCGGACGGACTGCGCGACGACACACGCAGCCCGCCGACCGGGCGTAAAGTGCATTATAATATATAACAACCAACGAGATCGAAGCTCCGTTCGTCAGGAAACGACGGGGATATAACACCCGATTCTGAATCCTCTGTACAGCACACGATCTCGCGAAGAAAGCGCACGGTGGCTAGCCCATGATATATATATATGTTCGTTCCTCTCGTCCAGTTATTCGAAGCAAACAGCCGATATGCATCTCCATCGTTCGGGTAAAAAAAAATCGATGGGACGCGCACGGTCGTAGTCTTCCTCGCGCGGTCGTTTCTTCCCGATAGCCAGAAGCAGAGTTTGAAAAACTCTAGCGACGGAACGAGGCATTAGACTCTCGACAACGAGGATAGAGAGACGGCCGGCGATCCCCTCTGAATCGACTTCGGTGGTTCAGGTAAAAATAAAAAAAATCGATGGGACGCGCACGGTCGTCGTTCCTCTTCCTCGCGCGCGGTCTATTCTTCCCGATAGCCAGAAGCAGAGTTTGAAAAACTCTAGCGACGGAACGAGGCATTAGACTCGCGACAACGAGGATAGAGAGACGGCCGGCGGTCCCCTCTGAATCCACTTTGGTCGCTCAGGTAAAAATAAAAAAAAATTCGAAAGGGACGCGCACGGTCGTCCTTCCTCTTCCTCGCGCGGTCTTTTCTTCCCGATAGCCAGAAGCAGAGTTTGAAAAACTCTAGCGACGGAACGAGGCATTAGACTCTCGACAACGAGGATAGAGAGACGGCCGGCGGTCCCCTCCGAACGGATGGCGACAACGACGACTAAAGCGCGAAAAATCGCGACGAAAAGGAACGCATCTCCGTTCAGGTGTATGTGTGTGCGTGCGTTTAAAAAAAATTCGATGGGACTCGCAGCCATCGGCCTCGCGCGGTCGTTTCTTCCCGATATCCAGAAGCAGAGTTTGAAAAACTCTAGCGACGGAACGAGGCATATGACTCACGACAACGAGGATATGGACAGGCGGTCCCCTCTGAACGGGTCGACGAGACGATGGTAAAAGAGACGAACCGGACGAAACTTCCGTCGATCAGGTAAAAATAAAAAAAAATTCGATGGGACGCGCACGGTCGTCGTCGTCGTCTTCCTCGCGCGGTCGTTTCTTCCCGATAGCCAGAAGCAGAGTTTGAAAAACTCTAGCGACGGAACGAGGCATATGACTCACGACAACGAGGATAGAGAGACGGCCGGCGGTCCCCTCTGAATCGACTTCGGTGGTTCAGGTAAAAATAAAAAAAATCGATGGGACGCGCACGGTCGTCCTTCCTCTTCCTCGCGCGCGCGGTCTATTCTTCCCGATAGCCAGAAGCAGAGTTTGAAAAACTCTAGCGACGGAACGAGGCATTAGACTCGCGAGGATAGAGAGACGGCCGGCGGTCCCCTCCGAACCAACTTCGTCTAGTTAAGAATCGTTACTCTTTACCATCACTCGCACTGGTATATATCTTTTCGGGCCAACATCCACGCAATGCGTTTTCGTTCTAGGTTACCCGATCCACGAGTACGAACGTACAACGTGGTTTCGTTTTGTCGAACATCGTATATCGTTCGCCGTTGAAACGAACGACAACGAAACGACATAGGAAGAACGAACGCCCTTTGGGTAGGAAGCACGTTTCGAGGAACGACGAGAGTTTGGAGAGACGCGCGAGATAGCTGGAGACGCGCAGATATAGGTATCCATGGATCTTCGAAGAGAACCTTCGAAGATATATAATTCGGTATCCTTTTTTTCTGCGGCTCGCTATTCGCGTTCTTTCGCTCTCGTCGACGACTCGTTATAGACGCTTCGTTCGATCCCAAAGAGCAGTCTTCCTTATGTCCCGTTGCTAGGAGGTGAGGCCTACGCAACGCAACTACGAAATATAGAAGAGGTGTGAGCAGTGATCTCTCCGACACGAGGCACTTTAGAGATTTTAGTTTATATATTATATTGTTCGTTCGTTGGATTTCCACGATGCAAATACGAAATACGAGATCGTGACGGCGGGTCTTTCTGTGTACGACCTCACGCAGGCGCCTCGATCGCATTTCTCATTACACGTGGTTTCCACTGTAACTTTTAGTTTTTTCGATATGTGTTCAGCTCAAGTTCCCTCACATATCGTTATTATTATTATTATTATTAATAGTAGCGGTTTCGTGTTATAGGATTCGGAGACGGCGGGTCTTTCTGTGTACGACCTCACGCAAGCGCCTCGAGAATCTTTTTAAGTTTTTCGTTTGTTATAATATTATTCGGAGACGGCGGGTCTTTCTGTGTACGACCTCACGCAGGCGCCTCGAGAATATTTTTAAGTTTTTCGTTTGTTATAATATTATTCGGAGACGGCGGGTCTTTCTGTGTACGACCTCACGCAGGCGCCTCGAATTATTCGTGTAAAAGTATATCTCTTCATCCCGATGATCGAGAGAGAGTGCCACACTCTTCGTATAGTTTCGTAACTGGAGCGTCTCTCACCTCCTTATTGTAAAAAATTTGGCTTTTGTCAAAGTATATAGCTTGTTAATACGTCGTATATACTTTGTGTCGATATAGGAGGAGTACGGCTCCTTACCGACGATATTATATATATTTTATTATACAGTGTTCAAGTCAAATATATTCTTTGTGTTTTTGTATTTTTCGTTAATGATCCTTCCGCAGGTTCACCTACGGAAACCTTGTTACGACTTTTACTTCCTCTAAATGATCAAGTTTGGTCATCTTCCCGGTAACATCGGCAATGCTTATCACATTGGCCGCGCACCAGTCCGAAGACCTCACTAAATCATTCAATCGGTAGTAGCGACGGGCGGTGTGTACAAAGGGCAGGGACGTAATCAACGCGAGCTTATGACTCGCGCTTACTGGGAATTCCTCGTTCATGGGAATAATTGCAAGCCCCAATCCCTAGCACGAAGGAGGTTCAGCGGGTTACCCGGGCCTTTCGGCCAGGGAAAACACGCTGATTCCTTCAGTGTAGCGCGCGTGCGGCCCAGAACATCTAAGGGCATCACAGACCTGTTATTGCTCAATCTCGTGCGGCTAGAAGCCGCCTGTTCCTCTAAGAAGATTTGTTTGTACGTTGGTAGTAAAAACCCGCCGACCGAAGCCGGGGGCCTTCGAGATACCATAATTTACGTCTATTTAGCAGGCTAGAGTCTCGTTCGTTATCGGAATTAACCAGACAAATCGCTCCACCAACTAAGAACGGCCATGCACCACCACCCACCGAATCAAGAAAGAGCTATCAATCTGTCAATCCTTCCGGTGTCCGGGCCTGGTGAGGTTTCCCGTGTTGAGTCAAATTAAGCCGCAGGCTCCACTCCTGGTGGTGCCCTTCCGTCAATTCCTTTAAGTTTCAGCTTTGCAACCATACTTCCCCCGGAACCCAAAAGCTTTGGTTTCCCGGAAGCTGCCCGCCGAGTCATCGGAGGAACTTCGGCGGATCGCTGGCTGGCATCGTTTATGGTTAGAACTAGGGCGGTATCTGATCGCCTTCGAACCTCTAACTTTCGTTCTTGATTAATGAAAACATTTTTGGCAAATGCTTTCGCTTCTGTCCGTCTTGCGACGATCCAAGAATTTCACCTCTAACGTCGCAATACGAATGCCCCCATCTGTCCCTATTAATCATTACCTCGGGGCTCCGAAAACCAACAAAATAGAACCGAGGTCCTATTCCATTATTCCATGCACACAGTATTCAGGCGAAGGTAGCCTGCTTTAAGCACTCTAATTTGTTCAAAGTAAACGTATCGGCCCACCTCGACACTCAGTGAAGAGCACCGCGATGGGATATTAGTTGGACCGCCCCGCGAGGAGCTAAGCCCACCGATAGGACGTACCACATAATGCCAGTTAAACACCGCGAGCGGTGAACCGACACTGTGACACACAGATTCAACTACGAGCTTTTTAACCGCAACAACTTTAATATACGCTATTGGAGCTGGAATTACCGCGGCTGCTGGCACCAGACTTGCCCTCCAATTGGTCCTCGTTAAAGGATTTAAAGTGTACTCATTCCGATTACGGGGCCTCGGATGAGTCCCGTATCGTTATTTTTCGTCACTACCTCCCCGTGCCGGGAGTGGGTAATTTGCGCGCCTGCTGCCTTCCTTGGATGTGGTAGCTGTTTCTCAGGCTCCCTCTCCGGAATCGAACCCTGATTCCCCGTTACCCGT
>NW_027212697.1:20000-27500 GCF_041682495.2 Bombus fervidus | reverse complement strand
TGGCACCAGACTTGCCCTCCAATTGGTCCTCGTTAAAGGATTTAAAGTGTACTCATTCCGATTACGGGGCCTCGGATGAGTCCCGTATCGTTATTTTTCGTCACTACCTCCCCGTGCCGGGAGTGGGTAATTTGCGCGCCTGCTGCCTTCCTTGGATGTGGTAGCTGTTTCTCAGGCTCCCTCTCCGGAATCGAACCCTGATTCCCCGTTACCCGTTACAACCATGGTAGGCGCAGAACCTACCATCGACAGTTGATAAGGCAGACATTTGAAAGATGCGTCGCCGGTGCTAGATGACCATGCGATCAGCACAAAGTTATTCAGAGTCACCAAAACAAACGATGGACGAACGGACGAGCCATCCGCCACCGATTGGTTTTGATCTAATAAAAGCATTCGTACCATCTCTGGTACGAATCTGTTTGCATGTATTAGCTCTAGAATTACCACAGTTATCCAAGTAAGTTTAAGTATGATCTAAGAAACCATAACTGATTTAATGAGCCATTCGCGGTTTCACCTTAATGCGGCATGTACTGAGACATGCATGGCTTAATCTTTGAGACAAGCATATGACTACTGGCAGGATCAACCAGGGAACTTTGTATTTTATATATATATTATATATTAGAGTCAAAAGACTCTCTTTTTAAAATAGCCTCAGAGTGTCGTAGGTGGGTCCGTAACACCGTACGACGAGACTTTTCGTTCTTAGTGAACGTTCGACGACACCCTTTTAATTCCCGTTGTAACGTCGAACGCCACTACTCTCTCTCATTTCGCCACTCTCTCTTTACTTTCTTTCGTTCGTTTGATTGTTTGTGTGGAATATTTTAAGATCATTCTGTTCATAGGATCATTCTGTAAGAATGGTTTGTTGGTTGAACGAATATGCCTTAGCGGTAAAAAGCACGTAAACTGCATGCTGAACGTACCGTCCTCGTAAGAAACATATTCGTTCGTTCTTTTGATATTCTCCAATCAGAAAGAACGCACTTCCTAAAAGGTAGTACGCTCCCCATTAGCCTTTCGTATGTTTAAAACGTACTGCGTACGCTATAACATAAGTTTTGGAACGGTCTCTGCCGAACCAGCATGAATTGATACTCAGTTAGTAACAAGCACACTGCCCTATACTTTTTTTAAAGTTAGTGCGAGCATACAGGATCCAGCTTCCCGACTAAGGGGAACCTTGCCACGTTATTTGGTCATTACGTCCAGGACAGCGACCCGCGGCGCAGCAGTGTAGAGAAAGAGTCGATACGAGAACGAAGGAACAGTCGAGAAATAGTAAAAAAGTTCACTAAGACTCGAGGAGCGGTGACTGAATTCTCAACCGAGGCCGTAGAATAGCCACGCGCTCGACGCTGTTCCGTCCGGACCGTCCGACTCGACGTGTCTCTTATAGATACCAAAGCGCCGGCCGGACGGTCGGCGCCGGCCGGGCCAGCGGCCGGGCGCTTACCATGTAAAACCTCCGTTAGAGCGTACCGTCGGACTTAGTCTCTGAAACGCTCGACCACTTTTTTCGAATAAACTACCCTTAGAAAACATCCTATCGTCGAGATATTTTAACGCACCGCTTATTTTAATATTTCAAACGAGTTTTTATCGAAAAATTTAATTTTTTTTTTTTTTTCAAAATCGCATCAGTAAACCACCTCTTTTAACGAATACGGACAAAAACCACGTTCTTAATCGATTAGAACACGTTAAAACAACGAGAAATATGCAAAAAAATATATACCTTGCAACGTTAATTAACGAAAAAATTAAACAAATATCGCAGTCGTGTCAGTTCGACGGACACTAATTTTTTAAAAAATTCGAAAAAAACGTTTAATCCAGTTGTATTTAATAGAGATATAACCGTTTCTGCAAAAATATTTATACCTTATAACGCTTTTTAACGAAATAACTCGAAATAAGCTTTTCGGACTTTTCCGCCGGCCGAAATTTTTCTAAGTCCCAACGTACCGTCGGACTTAGTCTCTGAAACGCTCGACCACTTTGTTCCAATAAAGTACCCTTATAAAACGTCCTATCGTCGAGATATTTTAACGCACCGCTTATTTTAATATTTTAAACGAGTTTTTATCGAAAAATTTAATTTTTTTTTTTTTTTTCAAAATCGCATCAGTAAACCACCTCTTTTAACGAATACGGACAAAAACCACGTTCTTAATCGATTAGAACACGTTGAAACAACGAGAAATATGCAAAAAAATATATACCTTGCAACGTTAATTAACGAAATAATTAAACAAATATCGCAGTCGTGTCAGTTCGTCGAACACAAATTTTTTAAAAAATTCGAAAAAACGTTTAATCCAGTTGTATTTAATAGAGATATAACCGTTTCCGCAAAAATATTTATACCTTATAACGCTTTTTAACGAAATAACTCGAAATAAGTATTTCGGACTTTTCCGCCGGCCGAAATTTTTCTAAGTCCCAACGTACCGGTCCAGAATGAGACAAAGTTCCAAAGGCCCGGTCGTATCCGTCCGTTTTTTTTTAACCTTCCACGGACGAAATAAACGTTTAATCCCGACGTAAAATACAATAATATAGCGATTTATATAAAAATATTCATACCTCATAACGCTTTTTAACGAAATAACTCGAAAAAACTTTTCGGTCCGAAATTTTTCTAAGTCCCTACGTACCGCTCGAGAATGCGACTAAGTTCCAACGTCCCGGGCGCGATCATACTTTTTTTATATAACTTTTCAGCGACGAAATAAATGCTTAATCCCGATGTAAAACGTCATTTTAAAGCGATTTATGCAAGAATATTCGCACCTTATAACGCTTTTAAGCGAAATAATTCAAAAAAACCTTTCGAATAAAAAATTTTTTTTTAACGTTTTCGGGACCAAATAAACGTTTAATCCCGACGTAAAATATAATAATACAACGATTTATATAAAAATATTAATACCTCATAACGCTTTTTAACGAAATAACTCGAAAAAACTTTTCGGTCGAAAATTTTTCTAAGTCCCTACGTACCGGTGGAGAGTATGACCAAGTCCGACGGGCCGAGTCGCGTCGGTCCACTATTTTTTTTTAACGTTTTCGGGACCAAATAAACGTTTAATCCCGACGTAAAATATAATAATATAGCGATTTATATAAAAATATTCGTACCTTATAACGCTTTTTAACGAAATAACTCGAAAAAACTTTTCGGTCGAAAATTTTTCTAAGTCCCTACGTACCGGTGGAGAGTATGACCAAGTCCGACGGGCCGAGTCGCGTCGGTCCACTATTTTTCTTTAACGTTTTCGGGACCAAATAAACGTTTAATCCCGACGTAAAATATAATAATATAGCGATTTATATAAAAATATTCGTACCTTATAACGCTTTTTAACGAAATAACTCGAAAAAACTTTTCGGTCGAAAATTTTTCTAAGTCCCTACGTACCGGTGGAGAGTATGACCAAGTCCGACGGGCCGAGTCGCGTCGGTCCACTATTTTTTTTTAACGTTTTCGGGACCAAATAAACGTTTAATCCCGACGTAAAATATAATAATATAGCGATTTATATAAAAATATTCATACCTTATAACACTTTTAAGCGAAATAACTCGAAAAAACTTTTCGGTCGAAAATTTTTCTAAGTCCCTACGTACCGGTGGAGAGTATGACCAAGTCCGACGGGCCGAGTCGCGTCGGTCCACTATTTTTTTTTAACGTTTTCGGGACCAAATAAACGTTTAATCCCGACGTAAAATATAATAATATAGCGATTTATATAAAAATATTCATACCTTATAACACTTTTAAGCGAAATAACTCGAAAAAACTTTTCGGTCGAAAATTTTTCTAAGTCCCTACGTACCGGTGGAGAGTATGACCAAGTCCGACGGGCCGAGTCGCGTCGGTCCACTATTTTTCTTTAACGTTTTCGGGACCAAATAAACGTTTAATCCCGACGTAAAATATAATAATATAGCGATTTATATAAAAATATTCATACCTTATAACACTTTTAAGCGAAATAACTCGAAAAAACTTTTCGGTCGAAAATTTTTCTAAGTCCCTACGTACCGGTGGAGAGTATGACAAAGTCCGACGGGCCGAGTCGCGTCGGTCCACTATTTTTTTTTAACGTTTTCGGGACCAAATAAACGTTTAATCCCGACGTAAAACTTAATAACATTCCCATTTATATAAAAATATTCGTACCTCATAACGCTTTTTAACGAAATAACTCGAAAAAACTTTTCGGTCCGAAATTTTTCTAAGTCCCTACGTACCGCTCGAGAATGCGACTAAGTTCCAACGTCCCGGGCGCGATCGTACTTTTTTTATATAACTTTCCAGCGACGAAATAAACGCTTAATCCCGATGTAAAACGTCATTTTAAAGCGATTTATGCACAAATATTAGCACCTTGTAACGCTTTTAAGCGAAAAAATTCGAAAAAACGGTTCGATTAAAAAATTTTTTTTAAAGTTCTCGGGACGAAATAAACGCTTAATCCCGACGTAGAAATACATAATATTCCCATTTATATAAAAATATTCATACCTCGTAACGCTTTTAAGCGAGATAACTCGAAATAACTTTTCGGTCCGAAATTTTTCTAAGTCCCTACGTACCGGCCGGGGGATCGACGAAGTGCCAACCTCCCGGTCATGTCGGTCCGGAGGGGGCAATTTTTTAAAAAAATAAAACGAAATCGTTACGTTCGACTAGAATTCGTCGAACCATAACGATTTCTATAAAAATATTCATACCTCGTAACGCTTTTAAGCGAAATAACTCGAAATAACGTTTCGGTCCGAAATTTTTCTAAGTCCCAACGTACCGCTCGAGAATGCGACTAAGTTCCAACGTCTCGGGCGCGATCGTAAATTTTTTACGGCACCTTTCGGGGACGAAATAAACGCTTAATCCCGATGTAAAACGTCATTTTAAAGCGATTTATGCAAGAATATTCGCACCTTATAACGCTTTTAAGCGAAAAAATTCGAAAAAACGGTTCGATTAAAAATTTTTTTTTAACGTTGTCGGGACGAAATAAACGCTTAATCCCGACGTAGAAATACGTAATATTGCTATTTATGTAAAAATATATACGCATCATAACGCTTTTAAGCGAGATAACTCGAAATAACTTTTCGGTCCGGAATTTTTCTAAGTCCCTACGTCCCGGCCGGGGGATCGACGAAGTGCCAACCGCCCGGTCATGTCGGTCCGGAGGGGGCAATTTTTTAAAAAAATAAAACGAAATCGTTACGTTCGACTAGAATTCGTCGAACCATAACGATTTCTATAAAAATATTCATACCTCGTAACGCTTTTTAACGAAATAACTCGAAAAAACTTTTCGGTCCGAAATTTTTCTAAGTCCCAACGTACCGGTCGAGAATGCGACTAAGTTCCAACGTCCCGGGCGCGATCATACTTTTTTTATATAACTTTCCAGCGACGAAATAAACGCTTAATCCCGACGTAAAACGTCATTCTAAAGCGATTTATGCAAGAATATTCGTACCTTGTAACGCTTTTAAGCGAAAAAATTCGAAAAAACGGTTCGATTAAAAAATTTTTTTTAAAGTTCTCGGGACGAAATAAACGCTTAATCCCGACGTAGAAATACATAATATTGCCATTTATATAAAAATATTCATACCTCGTAACGCTTTTTAGCGAGATAACTCGAAATAACTTTTTGGACCGGAATTTTTCTAAGTCCCTACGTACCGGCCGGGGGATCGACGAAGTGCCAACCGCCCGGTCATGTCGGTCCGGAGGGGGCAATTTTTTAAAAAAATAAAACGAAATCGTTACAGTCGACTAGAATTCGTCGAACCATAACGATTTCTATAAAAATATTCATACCTTATAACGCTTTTAAGCGAAATAACTCGAAATAACTTTTCGGTCGAAAATTTTTCTAAGTCCCTACGTACCGGTCGAGAATGCGACTAAGTTCCAACGTCCCGGGCGCGATCATACTTTTTTTATATAACTTTCCAGCGACGAAATAAACGCTTAATCCCGATGTAAAACGTCATTCTAAAGCGATTTATGCACAAATATTAGCACCTTGTAACGCTTTTAAGCGAAAAAATTCGAAAAAACGGTTCGATTAAAAATTTTTTTTTAACGTTCTCGGGACGAAATAAACGCTTAATCCCGACGTAGGAATACATGATATTCCCATTTATGTAAAAATATATACGCATCACAACGCTTTTAAGCGAAATAACTGGAAATAACCGTTCGGTACGAAAATTTTTCAAAGTCAGACGGGCTCTCGAGCGTTGCTCGCTCGCTGCGCTCGCTCGAAAAAAAAACTAGCCCAACCCAAAACCAATCCCTTTTTCGCGTTCGTTCCTCGATTTCTCTTGAAATCGGAGAAACTCGCGGGATCGGTTTTGGGTTGGGCTAGTATAAGTTCGAGCGAGCGCAGCGAGCGAGCAACGATCGCGACCGTTACTTCGTACGTCCACGGTATATTTTCGTTACGTTAATTTTTCGTTACTTTCGTCTCGTTTCTTGGATCGATCGAGAGCGGTTTGGTCGATGGTGAAAGAAGGAAAAAACGAGAGAACGAAAAGTAAAAGAGGAGCGAGCGCGCGTCTCGCCCTTGCGAATTACGTCGTCGTATTTTCGTACGTACGTACGTACCTTAAGAATATCGTACGTACCCCGGCGCTGACCCGCGATGCGGGGGGTTGGGGGGGGGGGAGTGGCGCCCGGGCACGCCCTCGAGACGTTATCTCTATTGGATTTAAAGGAAAAAAAAATCGCTACGTACGACCATCGTTCGCATCGACGGCCGTACGTAGCGAAATTGTGTTTGGAATTAAATTGTCGATTCCAGCGGAGTATTGGTTTTTGCTTGAAAACGACAAAGTCCAGCGGCGTATTGCTTTTGAATCGCACTCGACGAAAATTGATTTAAAGGAAAAAAAATCGCTACGTACGACCATCTAAGGCCGTACGCAGCGAAATTCCTTTTTCAAGCGCACGCGACAAAGTCCAGCGGCGTATTGCTTTTTCAAGCATACTTAAAAAATTCAAAGTCCAGCGGCGTATTGCTTTCGCTGGCATATAAAAATTCAAAGTCCAGCGGCGTATTGCTTTCGCCGGCATATAAAAATTCAAAGTCCAGCGGCGTATTGCTTTCGCTGGCATATAAAAATTCAAAGTCCAGCGGCGTATTGCTTTCGCCGGCATATAAAAATTCAAAGTCCAGCGGCGTATTGCTTTCGCTGGCATATGAAAATTCAAAGTCCAGCGGCGTATTGCTTTCGCTGGCATATAAAAAATTCAAAGTCCAGCGGCGTATTGCTTTTGCCGGCATATAAAAAAATTCAAAGTCCAGCGGCGTATTGCTTTCGCTGGCATATAAAAATTCAAAGTCCAGCGGCGTATTGCTTTTTCAAGCATACTTAAAAAATTCAAAGTCCAGCGGCGTATTGCTTTCGCTGGCATATAAAAATTCAAAGTCCAGCGGCGTATTGCTTTTGCCG
>NW_027212697.1:10000-15000 GCF_041682495.2 Bombus fervidus | reverse complement strand
ATTTCGTGCCATGTGGGCGCGATTCGAGAAAAGCAAGACGGTTTGATAACAATGCGACAGAGGGTCTTTATTTTTATTTCTCTCTCCGAGAATCGCCTCAAAGAGAAAAAAAAATAAAAAAAAAAAATTAATTCGAATAGAATCGAGAACCTTATATTCTATCTCGATCGAGAAACGTTTTATGCATCTCGCCAAAGTGCCTTTTAAACTTCGTTCGTCGTATCATGTTCGAGCTAAGACTCACGCAAGACACCCGTAACGATCTCCGGTTTTTAACGCCCGTCCTCTTTGTATAATATATATATATATATATACACGTGTTATGTATAATATATCTCCCGTAGCCGTTTCTCTCTTCTCGACGATTCCAGCGGTTCCTTGTTTTCGCCTGTTATTGCTGGCACAGAGATCGAACACGCGACATGTATATAACATATCGGTTTCTTTGCTCTGTACCAACGACGAAAACGCACGGGAACTCACGCAAGTGGAAAAGCGAGCGCGAGACGTACACAACGGGGTGAATTTATTACTCGGGGACTGGACGACCGGCGATACGTTAGGATGCGCGGTCCAGCGATAGACGACGAAGAGACATGGGATGACCAACGATCTCTTTTTCTCTAATACTCGGAGCGCCGAATCGCCTTAAAGCAAAAAAAAATCACACGCGCGTACGTCGTACGTACGGCGCGTGTATACCTCGTCTCTAATCAAGTTTCGTTAGTCTTTCTCGAGCCTCGCCAAAGAGGATCGTTCTCTTCCTCTGCGCGATCTCTCCGTGCCAATGTCAGAGATTATTCTCTTTCGCACGACGACGAAAACGACTATTTTCGACGATCCGAACAACTTTGTAACGGACTCACATGCACATCTTAAAATCGAGTACAGAAACGTTGCGCAACACCGTGAGCTTTCTCTCTTCTTCGTCACCCTTAAATATAGCCGATCGTAGACGCACGCTAGATCGTAACACACTTTTCGTTGATTTCCGACGAACGTGGCTTTGGGCCAGGCGCGCGGGCAGAGAGATACGCGACCGACGGGGAAAAATTCGTCCCGATACATGTACGCGTACTCTCCGATCTCCGCGCAACGCTGGGGATCATCTCCCTAAGTCATCAGCGTTCGAAGAAATCTCGTGTGTCCGTTCCCGGATCTACGGCTTTCTCTGGGTTCGCGAAGAACAGAAAAAAGCACAGAGGATGAAAAACGCAACGACGACCCATCGATGCGACGGTCCTCGTTGTCTTCTCGTCAGTCGTCTCGCGCCTGCAGAATACATCTCTGCCGCACGAACAGACGGAGTGGGTATTCGATCCCTGGGGCTGTACGAGTAAAAACATCTTGATGAAAAGACGGTTGTGTTTCTTTAAGGCACACAGTTTTTCGTTACGCCACCAAGTTTAGGTTTAGGTTTTAATATCTTGGTTCTCTTTTCTCTCCTCTCTCGACTGACTTTGTTCAAAAATATTTTTGCTTTCTCTCAGTCTCGCCAAAAATTCATTTAAGACGACGTCGGGGGCGCGGTCATTCGTGCTTATCGAAGACTAACAAAACGTAGCAGAGGCTGATACAAAAAGAAAAAAAAAATCGGCCACGAAGAAAACTCGCTCTGTGTATCTCGATAACCGCGTCGACGACGACGGTTCTCTCCGCGCTCTTTTAATTCGTATCCTTCTTCTTGCGCTTCGTCCGACTCAGAAACGTTCGTAAAACACGAACGACGGCGGGTTGTCAAGCCAAGAAGGGACAGAGAAGAGACGGAGGTAGTTTTGCGAGTCTCCCGTGAACGCGATAGATTTTTCATATATATTTGTATCGAGAGCATGCGTACGCCGGTCTCCACACGATCCAGCGACGAACGCCGACGAACGTCCAACAATCGCTCGTACGTCGCGTACGAGCCCTCGACCGCTCTTTAATTCGTATTCTTTTGCTTGGCGCTCGTCCTCCGACTCAGAAACGTTCGTTTAAAGATAAAACGAACGACGGCGGGCTGTCGACGAGGCAAGAAAGAACAGAGAGATACGGACCGAGAGCAACGATACGCAACGCAAGCAGTCTTAGGTTTACGTGAGCAACCCTCAGCCAGGCGTGGTCCAGGAATTGTATCCGTGGACCGCAATGTGCGTTCGAAATGTCGATGTTCATGTGTCCTGCAGTTCACACGTTGACGCGCAATTAGCTGCGTTCTTCATCGACCCACGAGCCAAGTGATCCACCGTTCAGGGTAATCGTTTATGCATGGATTTTTGTTTGTGTACTCAGGTTTTTGTACTCTTATTCTCGGTTCGAAAGAAGCCGATATCCGACAAACGTCCGACCAACGGGAATCGAACGCGCGGAAGTCGCCATATGATTGACGACACGAAAATACGTTCGAAAACGAAATCGGACGGACTGCGCGACGACACACGCAGCCCGCCGACCGGGCGTAAAGTGCATTATAATATATAACAACCAACGAGATCGAAGCTCCGTTCGTCAGGAAACGACGGGGATATAACACCCGATTCTGAATCCTCTGTACAGCACACGATCTCGCGAAGAAAGCGCACGGTGGCTAGCCCATGATATATATATATGTTCGTTCCTCTCGTCCAGTTATTCGAAGCAAACAGCCGATATGCATCTCCATCGTTCGGGTAAAAAAAAATCGATGGGACGCGCACGGTCGTAGTCTTCCTCGCGCGGTCGTTTCTTCCCGATAGCCAGAAGCAGAGTTTGAAAAACTCTAGCGACGGAACGAGGCATTAGACTCTCGACAACGAGGATACAGACACGGCCGGCGGTCCCCTCTGAATCGACTTCGGTGGTTCAGGTAAAAATAAAAAAAATCGATGGGACGCGCACGGTCGTCCTTCCTCTTCCTCGCGCGCGGTCTATTCTTCCCGATAGCCAGAAGCAGAGTTTGAAAAACTCTAGCGACGGAACGAGGCATTAGACTCGCGACAACGAAGATAGAGAGACGGCCGGCGGTCCCCTCTGAATCCACTTTGGTCGCTCAGGTAAAAATAAAAAAAAATTCGAAAGGGACGCGCACGGTCGTCCTTCCTCTTCCTCGCGCGGTCTTTTCTTCCCGATAGCCAGAAGCAGAGTTTGAAAAACTCTAGCGACGGAACGAGGCATTAGACTCTCGACAACGAGGATAGAGAGACGGCCGGCGGTCCCCTCCGAACGGATGGCGACAACGACGACTAAAGCGCGAAAAATCGCGACGAAAAGGAACGCATCTCCGTTCAGGTGTATGTGTGTGCGTGCGTTTAAAAAAAATTCGATGGGACTCGCAGCCATCGGCCTCGCGCGGTCGTTTCTTCCCGATAGCCAGAAGCAGAGTTTGAAAAACTCTAGCGACGGAACGAGGCATATGACTCACGACAACGAGGATATGGACAGGCGGTCCCCTCTGAACGGGTCGACGAGACGATGGTAAAAGAGACGAACCGGACGAAACTTCCGTCGATCAGGTAAAAATAAAAAAAAATTCGATGGGACGCGCACGGTCGTCGTCGTCGTCTTCCTCGCGCGGTCGTTTCTTCCCGATAGCCAGAAGCAGAGTTTGAAAAACTCTAGCGACGGAACGAGGCATATGACTCACGACAACGAGGATAGAGAGACGGCCGGCGGTCCCCTCTGAATCGACTTCGGTGGTTCAGGTAAAAATAAAAAAAATCGATGGGACGCGCACGGTCGTCGTTCCTCTTCCTCGCGCGCGGTCTATTCTTCCCGATAGCCAGAAGCAGAGTTTGAAAAACTCTAGCGACGGAACGAGGCATTAGACTCGCGAGGATAGAGAGACGGCCGGCGGTCCCCTCCGAACCAACTTCGTCTAGTTAAGAATCGTTATACTCTTTACCATCACTCGCACTGGTATATATCTTTTCGGGCCAACATCCACGCAATGCGTTTTCGTTCTAGGTTACCCGATCCACGAGTACGAACGTACAACGTGGTTTCGTTTTGTCGAACATCGTATATCGTTCGCCGTTGAAACGAACGACAACGAAACGACATAGGAAGAACGAACGCCCTTTGGGTAGGAAGCACGTTTCGAGGAACGACGAGAGTTTGGAGAGACGCGCGAGATAGCTGGAGACGCGCAGATATAGGTATCCATGGATCTTCGAAGAGAACCTTCGAAGATATATAATTCGGTATCCTATTTTTCTGCGGCTCGCTATTCGCGTTCTTTCGCTCTCGTCGACGACTCGTTATAGACGCTTCGTTCGATCCCAAAGAGCAGTCTTCCTTATGTCCCGTTGCTAGGAGGTGAGGCCTACGCAACGCAACTACGAAATATAGAAGAGGTGTGAGCAGTGATCTCTCCGACACGAGGCACTTTAGAGATTTTAGTTTATATATTATATTGTTCGTTCGTTGGATTTCCACGATGCAAATACGAAATACGAGATCGTGACGGCGGGTCTTTCTGTGTACGACCTCACGCAGGCGCCTCGATCGCATTTCTCATTACACGTGGTTTCCACTGTAACTTTTAGTTTTTTCGATATGTGTTCAGCTCAAGTTCCCTCACATATCGTTATTATTATTATTATTATTATTATTAATAGTAGCGGTTTCGTGTTATAGGATTCGGAGACGGCGGGTCTTTCTGTGTACGACCTCACGCAAGCGCCTCGAGAATCTTTTTAAGTTTTCCGTGTGTTATATTATTCGGAGACGGCGGGTCTTTCTGTTTACGACCTCACGCAGGCGCCTCGAGAATATTTTTAAGTTTTTCGTTTGTTATAATATTATTCGGAGACGGCGGGTCTTTCTGTGTACGACCTCACGCAGGCGCCTCGAATTATTCGTGTAAAAGTATATCTCTTCATCCCGATGATCGAGAGAGAGTGCCACACTCTTCGTATAGTTTCGTAACTGGAGCGTCTCCCACCTCCTTATTGTAAAAAATTTGGCTTTTGTCAAAGTATATAGCTTGTTAATACGTCGTATATACTTTGTGTCGATATAGGAGGAGTACGGCTCCTTACCGA
>NW_027212697.1:0-7500 GCF_041682495.2 Bombus fervidus | reverse complement strand
CTCAGTTAGTAACAAGCACACTGCCCTAACTTTTTTTAAAGTTAGTGCGAGCATACAGGATCCAGCTTCCCGACTAAGGGGAACCTTGCCACGTTATTTGGTCATTACGTCCAGGACAGCGACCCGCGGCGCAGCAGTGTAGAGAAAGAGTCGATACGAGAACGAAGGAACAGTCGAGAAATAGTAAAAAAGTTCACTAAGACTCGAGGAGCGGTGACTGAATTCTCAACCGAGGCCGTAGAATAGCCACGCGCTCGACGCTGTTCCGTCCGGACCGTCCGACTCGACGTGTCTCTTATAGATACCAAAGCGCCGGCCGGACGGTCGGCGCCGGCCGGGCCAGCGGCCGGGCGCTTACCATGTAAAACCTCCGTTAGAGCGTACCGTCGGACTTAGTCTCTGAAACGCTCGACCACTTTTTTCGAATAAACTACCCTTAGAAAACATCCTATCGTCGAGATATTTTAACGCACCGCTTATTTTAATATTTCAAACGAGTTTTTATCGAAAAATTTAATTTTTTTTTTTTTTTCAAAATCGCATCAGTAAACCACCTCTTTTAACGAATACGGACAAAAACCACGTTCTTAATCGATTAGAACACGTTAAAACAACGAGAAATATGCAAAAAAATATATACCTTGCAACGTTAATTAACGAAAAAATTAAACAAATATCGCAGTCGTGTCAGTTCGACGGACACTAATTTTTTAAAAAATTCGAAAAAAACGTTTAATCCAGTTGTATTTAATAGAGATATAACCGTTTCTGCAAAAATATTTATACCTTATAACGCTTTTTAACGAAATAACTCGAAATAAGCTTTTCGGACTTTTCCGCCGGCCGAAATTTTTCTAAGTCCCAACGTACCGTCGGACTTAGTCTCTGAAACGCTCGACCACTTTGTTCCAATAAAGTACCCTTATAAAACGTCCTATCGTCGAGATATTTTAACGCACCGCTTATTTTAATATTTTAAACGAGTTTTTATCGAAAAATTTAATTTTTTTTTTTTTTTTCAAAATCGCATCAGTAAACCACCTCTTTTAACGAATACGGACAAAAACCACGTTCTTAATCGATTAGAACACGTTGAAACAACGAGAAATATGCAAAAAAATATATACCTTGCAACGTTAATTAACGAAATAATTAAACAAATATCGCAGTCGTGTCAGTTCGTCGAACACAAATTTTTTAAAAAATTCGAAAAAACGTTTAATCCAGTTGTATTTAATAGAGATATAACCGTTTCCGCAAAAATATTTATACCTTATAACGCTTTTTAACGAAATAACTCGAAATAAGTATTTCGGACTTTTCCGCCGGCCGAAATTTTTCTAAGTCCCAACGTACCGGTCCAGAATGAGACAAAGTTCCAAAGGCCCGGTCGTATCCGTCCGTTTTTTTTTTAACCTTCCACGGACGAAATAAACGTTTAATCCCGACGTAAAATACAATAATATAGCGATTTATATAAAAATATTCATACCTCATAACGCTTTTTAACGAAATAACTCGAAAAAACTTTTCGGTCCGAAATTTTTCTAAGTCCCTACGTACCGCTCGAGAATGCGACTAAGTTCCAACGTCCCGGGCGCGATCATACTTTTTTTATATAACTTTTCAGCGACGAAATAAATGCTTAATCCCGATGTAAAACGTCATTTTAAAGCGATTTATGCAAGAATATTCGCACCTTATAACGCTTTTAAGCGAAATAATTCAAAAAAACCTTTCGAATAAAAAATTTTTTTTTAACGTTTTCGGGACCAAATAAACGTTTAATCCCGACGTAAAATATAATAATACAACGATTTATATAAAAATATTAATACCTCATAACGCTTTTTAACGAAATAACTCGAAAAAACTTTTCGGTCGAAAATTTTTCTAAGTCCCTACGTACCGGTGGAGAGTATGACCAAGTCCGACGGGCCGAGTCGCGTCGGTCCACTATTTTTTTTTAACGTTTTCGGGACCAAATAAACGTTTAATCCCGACGTAAAATATAATAATATAGCGATTTATATAAAAATATTCGTACCTTATAACGCTTTTTAACGAAATAACTCGAAAAAACTTTTCGGTCGAAAATTTTTCTAAGTCCCTACGTACCGGTGGAGAGTATGACCAAGTCCGACGGGCCGAGTCGCGTCGGTCCACTATTTTTCTTTAACGTTTTCGGGACCAAATAAACGTTTAATCCCGACGTAAAATATAATAATATAGCGATTTATATAAAAATATTCGTACCTTATAACGCTTTTTAACGAAATAACTCGAAAAAACTTTTCGGTCGAAAATTTTTCTAAGTCCCTACGTACCGGTGGAGAGTATGACCAAGTCCGACGGGCCGAGTCGCGTCGGTCCACTATTTTTTTTTAACGTTTTCGGGACCAAATAAACGTTTAATCCCGACGTAAAATATAATAATATAGCGATTTATATAAAAATATTCATACCTTATAACACTTTTAAGCGAAATAACTCGAAAAAACTTTTCGGTCGAAAATTTTTCTAAGTCCCTACGTACCGGTGGAGAGTATGACCAAGTCCGACGGGCCGAGTCGCGTCGGTCCACTATTTTTTTTTAACGTTTTCGGGACCAAATAAACGTTTAATCCCGACGTAAAATATAATAATATAGCGATTTATATAAAAATATTCATACCTTATAACACTTTTAAGCGAAATAACTCGAAAAAACTTTTCGGTCGAAAATTTTTCTAAGTCCCTACGTACCGGTGGAGAGTATGACCAAGTCCGACGGGCCGAGTCGCGTCGGTCCACTATTTTTCTTTAACGTTTTCGGGACCAAATAAACGTTTAATCCCGACGTAAAATATAATAATATAGCGATTTATATAAAAATATTCATACCTTATAACACTTTTAAGCGAAATAACTCGAAAAAACTTTTCGGTCGAAATTTTTCTAAGTCCCTACGTACCGGTGGAGAGTATGACAAAGTCCGACGGGCCGAGTCGCGTCGGTCCACTATTTTTTTTTAACGTTTTCGGGACCAAATAAACGTTTAATCCCGACGTAAAACTTAATAACATTCCCATTTATATAAAAATATTCGTACCTCATAACGCTTTTTAACGAAATAACTCGAAAAAACTTTTCGGTCCGAAATTTTTCTAAGTCCCTACGTACCGCTCGAGAATGCGACTAAGTTCCAACGTCCCGGGCGCGATCGTACTTTTTTTATATAACTTTCCAGCGACGAAATAAACGCTTAATCCCGATGTAAAACGTCATTTTAAAGCGATTTATGCACAAATATTAGCACCTTGTAACGCTTTTAAGCGGAAAAAATTCGAAAAAACGGTTCGATTAAAAAATTTTTTTTAAAGTTCTCGGGACGAAATAAACGCTTAATCCCGACGTAGAAATACATAATATTCCCATTTATATAAAAATATTCATACCTCGTAACGCTTTTAAGCGAGATAACTCGAAATAACTTTTCGGTCCGAAATTTTTCTAAGTCCCTACGTACCGGCCGGGGGATCGACGAAGTGCCAACCTCCCGGTCATGTCGGTCCGGAGGGGGCAATTTTTTAAAAAAATAAAACGAAATCGTTACGTTCGACTAGAATTCGTCGAACCATAACGATTTCTATAAAAATATTCATACCTCGTAACGCTTTTAAGCGAAATAACTCGAAATAACGTTTCGGTCCGAAATTTTTCTAAGTCCCAACGTACCGCTCGAGAATGCGACTAAGTTCCAACGTCTCGGGCGCGATCGTAAATTTTTTACGGCACCTTTCGGGGACGAAATAAACGCTTAATCCCGATGTAAAACGTCATTTTAAAGCGATTTATGCAAGAATATTCGCACCTTATAACGCTTTTAAGCGAAAAATTCGAAAAAAACGGTTCGATTAAAAATTTTTTTTAACGTTGTCGGGACGAAATAAACGCTTAATCCCGACGTAGAAATACGTAATATTGCTATTTATGTAAAAATATATACGCATCATAACGCTTTTTAAGCGAGATAACTCGAAATAACTTTTCGGTCCGGAATTTTTCTAAGTCCCTACGTCCCGGCCGGGGGATCGACGAAGTGCCAACCGCCCGGTCATGTCGGTCGGAGGGGGCAATTTTTTAAAAAAATAAAACGAAATCGTTACGTTCGACTAGAATTCGTCGAACCATAACGATTTCTATAAAAATATTCATACCTCGTAACGCTTTTTAACGAAATAACTCGAAAAAACTTTTCGGTCCGAAATTTTTCTAAGTCCCAACGTACCGGTCGAGAATGCGACTAAGTTCCAACGTCCCGGGCGCGATCATACTTTTTTTATATAACTTTCCAGCGACGAAATAAACGCTTAATCCCGACGTAAAACGTCATTCTAAAGCGATTTATGCAAGAATATTCGTACCTTGTAACGCTTTTAAGCGAAAAAATTCGAAAAAACGGTTCGATTAAAAAATTTTTTTTAAAGTTCTCGGGACGAAATAAACGCTTAATCCCGACGTAGAAATACATAATATTGCCATTTATATAAAAATATTCATACCTCGTAACGCTTTTTAGCGAGATAACTCGAAATAACTTTTTGGACCGGAATTTTTCTAAGTCCCTACGTACCGGCCGGGGGATCGACGAAGTGCCAACCGCCCGGTCATGTCGGTCCGGAGGGGGCAATTTTTTAAAAAAATAAAACGAAATCGTTACAGTCGACTAGAATTCGTCGAACCATAACGATTTCTATAAAAATATTCATACCTTATAACGCTTTTAAGCGAAATAACTCGAAATAACTTTTCGGTCGAAAATTTTTCTAAGTCCCTACGTACCGGTCGAGAATGCGACTAAGTTCCAACGTCCCGGGCGCGATCATACTTTTTTTATATAACTTTCCAGCGACGAAATAAACGCTTAATCCCGATGTAAAACGTCATTCTAAAGCGATTTATGCACAAATATTAGCACCTTGTAACGCTTTTAAGCGAAAAAATTCGAAAAAAACGGTTCGATTAAAAATTTTTTTTTAACGTTCTCGGGACGAAATAAACGCTTAATCCCGACGTAGGAATACATGATATTCCCATTTATGTAAAAATATATACGCATCACAACGCTTTTAAGCGAAATAACTGGAAATAACCGTTCGGTACGAAAATTTTTCAAAGTCAGACGGGCTCTCGAGCGTTGCTCGCTCGCTGCGCTCGCTCGAAAAAAAAACTAGCCCAACCCAAAACCAATCCCTTTTTCGCGTTCGTTCCTCGATTTCTCTTGAAATCGGAGAAACTCGCGGATCGGTTTTGGGTTGGGCTAGTATAAGTTCGAGCGAGCGCAGCGAGCGAGCAACGATCGCGACCGTTACTTCGTACGTCCACGGTATATTTTCGTTACGTTAATTTTTCGTTACTTTCGTCTCGTTTCTTGGATCGATCGAGAGCGGTTTGGTCGATGGTGAAAGAAGGAAAAAACGAGAGAACGAAAAGTAAAAGAGGAGCGAGCGCGCGTCTCGCCCTTGCGAATTACGTCGTCGTATTTTCGTACGTACGTACGTACCTTAAGAATATCGTACGTACCCCGGCGCTGACCCGCGATGCGGGGGGTTGGGGGGGGGGGAGTGGCGCCCGGGCACGCCCTCGAGACGTTATCTCTATTGGATTTAAAGGAAAAAAAAATCGCTACGTACGACCATCGTTCGCATCGACGGCCGTACGTAGCGAAATTGTGTTTGGAATTAAATTGTCGATTCCAGCGGAGTATTGGTTTTTGCTTGAAAACGACAAAGTCCAGCGGCGTATTGCTTTTGAATCGCACTCGACGAAAATTGATTTAAAGGAAAAAAAATCGCTACGTACGACCATCTAAGGCCGTACGCAGCGAAATTCCTTTTTCAAGCGCACGCGACAAAGTCCAGCGGCGTATTGCTTTTTCAAGCATACTTAAAAAATTCAAAGTCCAGCGGCGTATTGCTTTCGCTGGCATATAAAAATTCAAAGTCCAGCGGCGTATTGCTTTCGCCGGCATATAAAAATTCAAAGTCCAGCGGCGTATTGCTTTCGCTGGCATAGTAAAAATTCAAAGTCCAGCGGCGTATTGCTTTCGCCGGCATATAAAAATTCAAAGTCCAGCGGCGTATTGCTTTCGCTGGCATATGAAATTCAAAGTCCAGCGGCGTATTGCTTTCGCTGGCATATAAAAATTCAAAGTCCAGCGGCGTATTGCTTTTGCCGGCATATAAAAAAATTCAAAGTCCAGCGGCGTATTGCTTTCGCTGGCATATAAAAATTCAAAGTCCAGCGGCGTATTGCTTTTTCAAGCATACTTAAAAAATTCAAAGTCCAGCGGCGTATTGCTTTCCGCTGGCATATAAAAATTCAAAGTCCAGCGGGCGTATTGCTTTTGCCGGCATATAAAAAAAATTCAAAGTCCAGCGGCGTATTGCTTTCGCTGGCATATAAAAATTCAAAGTCCAGCGGCGTATTGCTTTTGCCGGCATATAAAAATTCAAAGTCCAGCGGCGTATTGCTTTCGCCGGCATATAAAAATTCAAAGTCCAGCGGCGTATTGCTTTCGCCGGCATATAAAAATTCAAAGTCCAGCGGCGTATTGCTTTCGCCGGCATATAAAAATTCAAAGTCCAGCGGCGTATTGCTTTTTCAAGCATACATAAAAAAATTCAAAGTCCAGCGGCGTATTGCTTTCTCAAGCATACTTAAAAAAATTCAAAGTCCAGCGGCGTATTGCTTTTGGACTTTAAAGAAAAAAAAATCGCTACGCACGACCATCATCTTATCGATGACAGCCGCACGTAGCGAAAAATTTCTTTTTCGTGCGTACACACGCCACCACACCAAGTCCACCACAGACTTTTTTTTCTTTTTAAAGAAAAAAAAATCGCTACGCACGACGTACGTAGCGAAACTTCTTCTTCTTCTTCTTCTTCTCCTCTTCGTACGTACACCGTTTGTGCCTCGCCGAGCCGCGCCGCGTACGCCGTCGTGCGCATCGACGGACGTACTACGAACGCGGCATCGCCTATCTCGTACGAGAGACACCGTCGTGCGCATCGACGGGCCGTCGTACTACTTAGGCGATCGGCGTGTGCGTGGTGTACGTAACGAAGATATATTTATTATATATATCGTTTTCATATGTTTGAGCGGGGTCTCGTCTAACCGACAAGACGAATCCCCAAGCGTAGGGCTGAGTCTCAACAGATCGCAGCGTGGTAACTGCTCTACCGAGTACAACACCCCGCCAGGTACCTAAGTCGTCTACAGACGATTCCGAGTCTCGACGTCGAACTTGGAGTACCCATGATCGACCGTTAGAGCGCCGCGGTCGTACGTTCGGCGAGATCCCGACGACGAGTCCGAAGGCGCCCGTACGGCAAACTGGGGCCCGTGCGATGGCCGGTCGCGAAGGGCCGGCCACCTAGTATACAAAGTTTCACATTGTTTTGAGCCTTTCGACCCACACGAGACTCCTAGAGATATCGTTGCCTCCTTTGG
>NW_027212696.1:20000-27500 GCF_041682495.2 Bombus fervidus | reverse complement strand
TCCCCGTGCGGGAGTGGGTAATTTTGCGCGCCTGCTGCCTTCCTTGGATGTGGTAGCTGTTTCTCAGGCTCCCTCTCCGGAATCGAACCCTGATTCCCCGTTACCCGTTACAACCATGGTAGGCGCAGAACCTACCATCGACAGTTGATAAGGCAGACATTTGAAAGATGCGTCGCCGGTGCTAGATGACCATGCGATCAGCACAAAGTTATTCAGAGTCACCAAAACAAACGATGGACGAACGGACGAGCCATCCGCCACCGATTGGTTTTGATCTAATAAAAGCATTCGTACCATCTCTGGGTACGAATCTGTTTGCATGTATTAGCTCTAGAATTACCACAGTTATCCAAGTAAGTTTAAGTATGATCTAAGAAACCATAACTGATTTAATGAGCCATTCGCGGTTTCACCTTAATGCGGCATGTACTGAGACATGCATGGCTTAATCTTTGAGACAAGCATATGACTACTGGCAGGATCAACCAGGGAACTTTGTATTTTATATATATATTATATATTAGAGTCAAAAGACTCTCTTTTTAAAATAGCCTCAGAGTGTCGTAGGTGGGTCCGTTAACACCGTACGACGAGACTTTTCGTTCTTAGTGAACGTTCGACGACACCCTTTTAATTCCCGTTGTAACGTCGAACGCCACTACTCTCTCTCATTTCGCCACTCTCTCTTTACTTTCTTTCGTTCGTTTGATTGTTTGTGTGGAATATTTTAAGATCATTCTGTTCATAGGATCATTCTGTAAGAATGGTTTGTTGGTTGAACGAATATGCCTTAGCGGTAAAAAGCACGTAAACTGCATGCTGAACGTACCGTCCTCGTAAGAAACATATTCGTTCGTTCTTTTGCATATTCTCCAATCAGAAAGAACGCACTTCCTAAAAGGTAGTACGCTCCCCATTAGCCTTTCGTATGTTTAAAACGTACTGCGTACGCTATAACATAAGTTTTGGAACGGTCTCTGCCGAACCAGCATGAATTGATACTCAGTTAGTAACAAGCACACTGCCCTAACTTTTTTTAAAGTTAGTGCGAGCATACAGGATCCAGCTTCCCGACTAAGGGGAACCTTGCCACGTTATTTGGTCATTACGTCCAGGACAGCGACCCGCGGCGCAGCAGTGTAGAGAAAGAGTCGATACGAGAACGAAGGAACAGTCGAGAAATAGTAAAAAAGTTCACTAAGACTCGAGGAGCGGTGACTGAATTCTCAACCGAGGCCGTAGAATAGCCACGCGCTCGACGCTGTTCCGTCCGGACCGTCCGACTCGACGTGTCTCTTATAGATACCAAAGCGCCGGCCGGACGGTCGGCGCCGGCCGGGCCAGCGGCCGGGCGCTTACCATGTAAAACCTCCGTTAGAGCGTACCGTCGGACTTAGTCTCTGAAACGCTCGACCACTTTTTTCGAATAAACTACCCTTAGAAAACATCCTATCGTCGAGATATTTTAACGCACCGCTTATTTTAATATTTCAAACGAGTTTTTATCGAAAAATTTAATTTTTTTTTTTTTTTTCAAAATCGCATCAGTAAACCACCTCTTTTAACGAATACGGACAAAAACCACGTTCTTAATCGATTAGAACACGTTAAAACAACGAGAAATATGCAAAAAAATATATACCTTGCAACGTTAATTAACGAAAAAATTAAACAAATATCGCAGTCGTGTCAGTTCGACGGACACTAATTTTTTAAAAAATTCGAAAAAAACGTTTAATCCAGTTGTATTTAATAGAGATATAACCGTTTCTGCAAAAATATTTATACCTTATAACGCTTTTTAACGAAATAACTCGAAATAAGCTTTTCGGACTTTTCCGCCGGCCGAAATTTTTCTAAGTCCCAACGTACCGTCGGACTTAGTCTCTGAAACGCTCGACCACTTTGTTCCAATAAAGTACCCTTATAAAACGTCCTATCGTCGAGATATTTTAACGCACCGCTTATTTTAATATTTTAAACGAGTTTTTATCGAAAAATTTAATTTTTTTTTTTTTTTTCAAAATCGCATCAGTAAACCACCTCTTTTAACGAATACGGACAAAAACCACGTTCTTAATCGATTAGAACACGTTGAAACAACGAGAAAATATGCCAAAAAAATATATACCTTGCAACGTTAATTAACGAAATAATTAAACAAATATCGCAGTCGTGTCAGTTCGTCGAACACAAATTTTTTAAAAAATTCGAAAAAACGTTTAATCCAGTTGTATTTAATAGAGATATAACCGTTTCCGCAAAAATATTTATACCTTATAACGCTTTTTAACGAAATAACTCGAAATAAGTATTTCGGACTTTTCCGCCGGCCGAAATTTTTCTAAGTCCCAACGTACCGGTCCAGAATGAGACAAAGTTCCAAAGGCCCGTCGTATCCGTCCGTTTTTTTTTAACCTTCCACGGACGAAATAAACGTTTAATCCGACGTAAAATACAATAATATAGCGATTTATATAAAAATATTCATACCTCATAACGCTTTTTAACGAAATAACTCGAAAAAACTTTTCGGTCCGAAATTTTTCTAAGTCCCTACGTACCGCTCGAGAATGCGACTAAGTTCCAACGTCCCGGGCGCGATCATACTTTTTTTATATAACTTTTCAGCGACGAAATAAATGCTTAATCCCGATGTAAAACGTCATTTTAAAGCGATTTATGCAAGAATATTCGCACCTTATAACGCTTTTAAGCGAAATAATTCAAAAAAACCTTTCGAATAAAAAATTTTTTTTTTAACGTTTTCGGGACCAAATAAACGTTTAATCCCGACGTAAAATATAATAATACAACGATTTATATAAAAATATTAATACCTCATAACGCTTTTTAACGAAATAACTCGAAAAAACTTTTCGGTCGAAAATGTTTTCTAAGTCCCTACGTACCGGTGGAGAGTATGACCAAGTCCGACGGGCCGAGTCGCGTCGGTCCACTATTTTTTTTTAACGTTTTCGGGACCAAATAAACGTTTAATCCCGACGTAAAATATAATAATATAGCGATTTATATAAAAATATTCGTACCTTATAACGCTTTTTAACGAAATAACTCGAAAAAACTTTTCGGTCGAAAATTTTTCTAAGTCCCTACGTACCGGTGGAGAGTATGACCAAGTCCGACGGGCCGAGTCGCGTCGGTCCACTATTTTTCTTTAACGTTTTCGGGACCAAATAAACGTTTAATCCCGACGTAAAAATATAATAATATAGCGATTTATATAAAAATATTCGTACCTTATAACGCTTTTTAACGAAAATAACTCGAAAAAACTTTTCGGTCGAAAATTTTTGCTAAGTCCCTACGTACCGGTGGAGAGTATGACCAAGTCCGACGGGCCGAGTCGCGTCGGTCCACTATTTTTTTTTTAACGTTTTCGGGACCAAATAAACGTTTAATCCCGACGTAAAATATAATAATATAGCGATTTATATAAAAATATTCATACCTTATAACACTTTTAAGCGAAATAACTCGAAAAAACTTTTCGGTCGAAAATTTTTCTAAGTCCCTACGTACCGGTGGAGAGTATGACCAAGTCCGACGGGCCGAGTCGCGTCGGTCCACTATTTTTTTTTAACGTTTTCGGGACCAAATAAACGTTTAATCCCGACGTAAAATATAATAATATAGCGATTTATATAAAAATATTCATACCTTATAACACTTTTAAGCGAAATAACTCGAAAAAAACTTTTCGGTCGAAAATTTTTCTAAGGTCCCTACGTACCGGTGGAGAGTATGACCAAGTCCGACGGGGCCGAGTCGCGTCGGTCCACTATTTTTCTTTAACGTTTTCGGGACCAAATAAACGTTTAATCCCGACGTAAAATATAATAATATAGCGATTTATATAAAAATATTCATACCTTATAACACTTTTAAGCGAAATAACTCGAAAAAACTTTTCGGTCGAAAATTTTTCTAAGTCCCTACGTACCGGTGGAGAGTATGACAAAGTCCGACGGGCCGAGTCGCGTCGGTCCACTATTTTTTTTTACGTTTTCGGGACCAAATAAACGTTTAATCCCGACGTAAAACTTAATAACATTCCCATTTATATAAAAATATTCGTACCTCATAACGCTTTTTAACGAAATAACTCGAAAAAACTTTTCGGTCCGAAATTTTTCTAAGTCCCTACGTACCGCTCGAGAATGCGACTAAGTTCCAACGTCCGGGCGCGATCGTACTTTTTTTATATAACTTTCCAGCGACGAAATAAACGCTTAATCCCGATGTAAAACGTCATTTTAAAGCGATTTATGCACAAATATTAGCACCTTGTAACGCTTTTAAGCGAAAAAATTCGAAAAAACGGTTCGATTAAAAAATTTTTTTTAAAGTTCTCGGACGAAATAAACGCTTAATCCCGACGTAGAAATACATAATATTCCCATTTATATAAAAATATTCATACCTCGTAACGCTTTTAAGCGAGATAACTCGAAATAACTTTTCGGTCCGAAATTTTTCTAAGTCCCTACGTACCGGCCGGGGGGATCGACGAAGTGCCAACCTCCCGGTCATGTCGGTCCGGAGGGGGCAATTTTTTAAAAAATAAAACGAAATCGTTACGTTCGACTAGAATTCGTCGAACCATAACGATTTCTATAAAAATATTCATACCTCGTAACGCTTTTAAGCGAAATAACTCGAAATAACGTTTCGGTCCGAAATTTTTCTAAGTCCCAACGTACCGCTCGAGAATGCGACTAAGTTCCAACGTCTCGGGCGCGATCGTAAATTTTTTACGGCACCTTTCGGGGACGAAATAAACGCTTAATCCCGATGTAAAACGTCATTTTAAAGCGATTTATGCAAGAATATTCGCACCTTATAACGCTTTTAAGCGAAAAAATTCGAAAAAACGGTTCGATTAAAAATTTTTTTTTAACGTTGTCGGGACGAAATAAACGCTTAATCCCGACGTAGAAATACGTAATATTGCTATTTATGTAAAAATATATACGCATCATAACGCTTTTAAGCGAGATAACTCGAAATAACTTTTCGGTCCGGAATTTTTCTAAGTCCCTACGTCCCGGCCGGGGATCGACGAAGTGCCAACCGCCCGGTCATGTCGGTCCGGAGGGGGCAATTTTTTAAAAAAATAAAACGAAATCGTTACGTTCGACTAGAATTCGTCGAACCATAACGATTTCTATAAAAATATTCATACCTCGTAACGCTTTTTAACGAAATAACTCGAAAAAACTTTTCGGTCCGAAATTTTTCTAAGTCCCAACGTACCGGTCGAGAATGCGACTAAGTTCCAACGTCCCGGGCGCGATCATACTTTTTTTATATAACTTTCCAGCGACGAAATAAACGCTTAATCCCGACGTAAAACGTCATTCTAAAGCGATTTATGCAAGAATATTCGTACCTTGTAACGCTTTTAAGCGAAAAAATTCGAAAAAACGGTTCGATTAAAAAATTTTTTTTAAAGTTCTCGGGACGAAATAAACGCTTAATCCCGACGTAGAAATACATAATATTGCCATTTATATAAAAATATTCATACCTCGTAACGCTTTTTAGCGAGATAACTCGAAATAACTTTTTGGACCGGAATTTTTCTAAGTCCCTACGTACCGGCCGGGGGATCGACGAAGTGCCAACCGCCCGGTCATGTCGGTCCGGAGGGGGCAATTTTTTAAAAAAATAAAACGAAATCGTTACAGTCGACTAGAATTCGTCGAACCATAACGATTTCTATAAAAATATTCATACCTTATAACGCTTTTAAGCGAAATAACTCGAAATAACTTTTCGGTCGAAAATTTTTCTAAGTCCCTACGTACCGGTCGAGAATGCGACTAAGTTCCAACGTCCCGGGCGCGATCATACTTTTTTTATATAACTTTCCAGCGACGAAATAAACGCTTAATCCCGATGTAAAACGTCATTCTAAAGCGATTTATGCACAAATATTAGCACCTTGTAACGCTTTTAAGCGAAAAAATTCGAAAAAACGGTTCGATTAAAAATTTTTTTTTAACGTTCTCGGGACGAAATAAACGCTTAATCCCGACGTAGGAATACATGATATTCCCATTTATGTAAAAATATATACGCATCACAACGCTTTTAAGCGAAATAACTGGAAATAACCGTTCGGTACGAAAATTTTTCAAAGTCAGACGGGCTCTCGAGCGTTGCTCGCTCGCTGCGCTCGCTCGAAAAAAAAACTAGCCCAACCCAAAACCAATCCCTTTTTCGCGTTCGTTCCTCGATTTCTCTTGAAATCGGAGAAACTCGCGGGATCGGTTTTGGGTTGGGCTAGTATAAGTTCGAGCGAGCGCAGCGAGCGAGCAACGATCGCGACCGTTACTTCGTACGTCCACGGTATATTTTCGTTACGTTAATTTTTCGTTACTTTCGTCTCGTTTCTTGGATCGATCGAGAGCGGTTTGGTCGATGGTGAAAGAAGGAAAAAACGAGAGAACGAAAAGTAAAAGAGGAGCGAGCGCGCGTCTCGCCCTTGCGAATTACGTCGTCGTATTTTCGTACGTACGTACGTACCTTAAGAATATCGTACGTACCCCGGCGCTGACCCGCGATGCGGGGGGTTGGGGGGGGGGGAGTGGCGCCCGGGCACGCCCTCGAGACGTTATCTCTATTGGATTTAAAGGAAAAAAAAATCGCTACGTACGACCATCGTTCGCATCGACGGCCGTACGTAGCGAAATTGTGTTTGGAATTAAATTGTCGATTCCAGCGGAGTATTGGTTTTTGCTTGAAAACGACAAAGTCCAGCGGCGTATTGCTTTTGAATCGCACTCGACGAAAATTGATTTAAAGGAAAAAAAATCGCTACGTACGACCATCTAAGGCCGTACGCAGCGAAATTCCTTTTTCAAGCGCACGCGACAAAGTCCAGCGGCGTATTGCTTTTTCAAGCATACTTAAAAAATTCAAAGTCCAGCGGCGTATTGCTTTCGCTGGCATATAAAAATTCAAAGTCCAGCGGCGTATTGCTTTCGCCGGCATATAAAAATTCAAAGTCCAGCGGCGTATTGCTTTCGCTGGCATATAAAAATTCAAAGTCCAGCGGCGTATTGCTTTCGCCGGCATATAAAAATTCAAAGTCCAGCGGCGTATTGCTTTCGCTGGCATATGAAAATTCAAAGTCCAGCGGCGTATTGCTTTCGCTGGCATATAAAAATTCAAAGTCCAGCGGCGTATTGCTTTTGCCGGCATATAAAAAAATTCAAAGTCCAGCGGCGTATTGCTTTCGCTGGCATATAAAAATTCAAAGTCCAGCGGCGTATTGCTTTTTCAAGCATACTTAAAAAATTCAAAGTCCAGCGGCGTATTGCTTTCGCTGGCATATAAAAATTCAAAGTCCAGCGGCGTATTGCTTTTGCCGGCATATAAAAAAATTCAAAGTCCAGCGGCGTATTGCTTTCGCTGGCATATAAAAATTCAAAGTCCAGCGGCGTATTGCTTTTGCCGGCATATAAAAATTCA
>NW_027212696.1:10000-15000 GCF_041682495.2 Bombus fervidus | reverse complement strand
AGAGAAAAAAAAATAAAAAAAAAAAATTAATTCGAATAGAATCGAGAACCTTATATTCTATCTCGATCGAGAAACGTTTTATGCATCTCGCCAAAGTGCCTTTTAAACTTCGTTCGTCGTATCATGTTCGAGCTAAGACTCACGCAAGACACCCGTAACGATCTCCGGTTTTTAACGCCCGTCCTCTTTGTATAATATATATATATATATATACACGTGTTATGTATAATATATCTCCCGTAGCCGTTTCTCTCTTCTCGACGATTCCAGCGGTTCCTTGTTTTCGCCTGTTATTGCTGGCACAGAGATCGAACACGCGACATGTATATAACATATCGGTTTCTTTGCTCTGTACCAACGACGAAAACGCACGGGAACTCACGCAAGTGGAAAAGCGAGCGCGAGACGTACACAACGGGGTGAATTTATTACTCGGGGACTGGACGACCGGCGATACGTTAGGATGCGCGGTCCAGCGATAGACGACGAAGAGACATGGGATGACCAACGATCTCTTTTTCTCTAATACTCGGAGCGCCGAATCGCCTTAAAGCAAAAAAAAATCACACGCGCGTACGTCGTACGTACGGCGCGTGTATACCTCGTCTCTAATCAAGTTTCGTTAGTCTTTCTCGAGCCTCGCCAAAGAGGATCGTTCTCTTCCTCTGCGCGATCTCTCCGTGCCAATGTCAGAGATTATTCTCTTTCGCACGACGACGAAAACGACTATTTTCGACGATCCGAACAACTTTGTAACGGACTCACATGCACATCTTAAAATCGAGTACAGAAACGTTGCGCAACACCGTGAGCTTTTCTCTTCTTCGTCACCCTTAAATATAGCCGATCGTAGACGCACGCTAGATCGTAACACACTTTTCGTTGATTTCCGACGAACGTGGCTTTGGGCCAGGCGCGCGGGCAGAGAGATACGCGACCGACGGGGAAAAATTCGTCCCGATACATGTACGCGTACTCTCCGATCTCCGCGCAACGCTGGGGATCATCTCCCTAAGTCATCAGCGTTCGAAGAAATCTCGTGTGTCCGTTCCCGGATCTACGGCTTTCTCTGGGTTCGCGAAGAACAGAAAAAAGCACAGAGGATGAAAAACGCAACGACGACCCATCGATGCGACGGTCCTCGTTGTCTTCTCGTCAGTCGTCTCGCGCCTGCAGAATACATCTCTGCCGCACGAACAGACGGAGTGGGTATTCGATCCCTGGGGCTGTACGAGTAAAAACATCTTGATGAAAAGACGGTTGTGTTTCTTTAAGGCACACAGTTTTTCGTTACGCCACCAAGTTTAGGTTTAGGTTTTAATATCTTGGTTCTCTTTTCTCTCCTCTCTCGACTGACTTTGTTCAAAAATATTTTTGCTTTCTCTCAGTCTCGCCAAAAATTCATTTAAGACGACGTCGGGGGCGCGGTCATTCGTGCTTATCGAAGACTAACAAAACGTAGCAGAGGCTGATACAAAAAGAAAAAAAAAATCGGCCACGAAGAAAACTCGCTCTGTGTATCTCGATAACCGCGTCGACGACGACGGTTCTCTCCGCGCTCTTTTAATTCGTATCCTTCTTCTTGCGCTTCGTCCGACTCAGAAACGTTCGTAAAACACGAACGACGGCGGGTTGTCAAGCCAAGAAGGGACAGAGAAGAGACGGAGGTAGTTTTGCGAGTCTCCCGTGAACGCGATAGATTTTTCATATATATTTGTATCGAGAGCATGCGTACGCCGGTCTCCACACGATCCAGCGACGAACGCCGACGAACGTCCAACAATCGCTCGTACGTCGCGTACGAGCCCTCGACCGCTCTTTAATTCGTATTCTTTTGCTTGGCGCTCGTCCTCCGACTCAGAAACGTTCGTTTAAAGATAAAACGAACGACGGCGGGCTGTCGACGAGGCAAGAAAGAACAGAGAGATACGGACCGAGAGCAACGATACGCAACGCAAGCAGTCTTAGGTTTACGTGAGCAACCCTCAGCCAGGCGTGGTCCAGGAATTGTATCCGTGGACCGCAATGTGCGTTCGAAATGTCGATGTTCATGTGTCCTGCAGTTCACACGTTGACGCGCAATTAGCTGCGTTCTTCATCGACCCACGAGCCAAGTGATCCACCGTTCAGGGTAATCGTTTATGCATGGATTTTTGTTTGTGTACTCAGGTTTTTGTACTCTTATTCTCGGTTCGAAAGAAGCCGATATCCGACAAACGTCCGACCAACGGGAATCGAACGCGCGGAAGTCGCCATATGATTGACGACACGAAAATACGTTCGAAAACGAAATCGGACGGACTGCGCGACGACACACGCAGCCCGCCGACCGGGCGTAAAGTGCATTATAATATATAACAACCAACGAGATCGAAGCTCCGTTCGTCAGGAAACGACGGGGATATAACACCCGATTCTGAATCCTCTGTACAGCACACGATCTCGCGAAGAAAGCGCACGGTGGCTAGCCCATGATATATATATATGTTCGTTCCTCTCGTCCAGTTATTCGAAGCAAACAGCCGATATGCATCTCCATCGTTCGGGTAAAAAAAAATCGATGGGACGCGCACGGTCGTAGTCTTCCTCGCGCGGTCGTTTCTTCCCGATAGCCAGAAGCAGAGTTTGAAAAACTCTAGCGACGGAACGAGGCATTAGACTCTCGACAACGAGGATACAGACACGGCCGGCGGTCCCCTCTGAATCGACTTCGGTGGTTCAGGTAAAAATAAAAAAAATCGATGGGACGCGCACGGTCGTCCTTCCTCTTCCTCGCGCGCGGTCTATTCTTCCCGATAGCCAGAAGCAGAGTTTGAAAAACTCTAGCGACGGAACGAGGCATTAGACTCGCGACAACGAAGATAGAGAGACGGCCGGCGGTCCCCTCTGAATCCACTTTGGTCGCTCAGGTAAAAATAAAAAAAAATTCGAAAGGGACGCGCACGGTCGTCCTTCCTCTTCCTCGCGCGGTCTTTTCTTCCCGATAGCCAGAAGCAGAGTTTGAAAAACTCTAGCGACGGAACGAGGCATTAGACTCTCGACAACGAGGATAGAGAGACGGCCGGCGGTCCCCTCCGAACGGATGGCGACAACGACGACTAAAGCGCGAAAAATCGCGACGAAAAGGAACGCATCTCCGTTCAGGTGTATGTGTGTGCGTGCGTTTAAAAAAAATTCGATGGGACTCGCAGCCATCGGCCTCGCGCGGTCGTTTCTTCCCGATAGCCAGAAGCAGAGTTTGAAAAACTCTAGCGACGGAACGAGGCATATGACTCACGACAACGAGGATATGGACAGGCGGTCCCCTCTGAACGGGTCGACGAGACGATGGTAAAAGAGACGAACCGGACGAAACTTCCGTCGATCAGGTAAAAATAAAAAAAAATTCGATGGGACGCGCACGGTCGTCGTCGTCGTCTTCCTCGCGCGGTCGTTTCTTCCCGATAGCCAGAAGCAGAGTTTGAAAAACTCTAGCGACGGAACGAGGCATATGACTCACGACAACGAGGATAGAGAGACGGCCGGCGGTCCCCTCTGAATCGACTTCGGTGGTTCAGGTAAAAATAAAAAAAATCGATGGGACGCGCACGGTCGTCGTTCCTCTTCCTCGCGCGCGGTCTATTCTTCCCGATAGCCAGAAGCAGAGTTTGAAAAACTCTAGCGACGGAACGAGGCATTAGACTCGCGAGGATAGAGAGACGGCCGGCGGTCCCCTCCGAACCAACTTCGTCTAGTTAAGAATCGTTATACTCTTTACCATCACTCGCACTGGTATATATCTTTTCGGGCCAACATCCACGCAATGCGTTTTCGTTCTAGGTTACCCGATCCACGAGTACGAACGTACAACGTGGTTTCGTTTTGTCGAACATCGTATATCGTTCGCCGTTGAAACGAACGACAACGAAACGACATAGGAAGAACGAACGCCCTTTGGGTAGGAAGCACGTTTCGAGGAACGACGAGAGTTTGGAGAGACGCGCGAGATAGCTGGAGACGCGCAGATATAGGTATCCATGGATCTTCGAAGAGAACCTTCGAAGATATATAATTCGGTATCCTATTTTTCTGCGGCTCGCTATTCGCGTTCTTTCGCTCTCGTCGACGACTCGTTATAGAGACGCTTCGTTCGATCCCAAAGAGCAGTCTTCCTTATGTCCCGTTGCTAGGAGGTGAGGCCTACGCAACGCAACTACGAAATATAGAAGAGGTGTGAGCAGTGATCTCTCCGACACGAGGCACTTTAGAGATTTTAGTTTATATATTATATTGTTCGTTCGTTGGATTTCCACGATGCAAATACGAAATACGAGATCGTGACGGCGGGTCTTTCTGTGTACGACCTCACGCAGGCGCCTCGATCGCATTTCTCATTACACGTGGTTTCCACTGTAACTTTTAGTTTTTTCGATATGTGTTCAGCTCAAGTTCCCTCACATATCGTTATTATTATTATTATTATTATTATTAATAGTAGCGGTTTCGTGTTATAGGATTCGGAGACGGCGGGTCTTTCTGTGTACGACCTCACGCAAGCGCCTCGAGAATCTTTTTAAGTTTTCCGTGTGTTATATTATTCGGAGACGGCGGGTCTTTCTGTTTACGACCTCACGCAGGCGCCTCGAGAATATTTTTAAGTTTTTCGTTTGTTATAATATTATTCGGAGACGGCGGGTCTTTCTGTGTACGACCTCACGCAGGCGCCTCGAATTATTCGTGTAAAAGTATATCTCTTCATCCCGATGATCGAGAGAGAGTGCCACACTCTTCGTATAGTTTCGTAACTGGAGCGTCTCCCACCTCCTTATTGTAAAAAATTTGGCTTTTGTCAAAGTATATAGCTTGTTAATACGTCGTATATACTTTGTGTCGATATAGGAGGAGTACGGCTCCTTACCGACGATATTATATATATTTTATTATACAGTGTTCAAGTCAAATATATTCTTTGTGTTTTTGTATTTTTCGTTAATGATCCTTCCGCAGGTTCACCTACGGAA
>NW_027212696.1:0-7500 GCF_041682495.2 Bombus fervidus | reverse complement strand
GTCATTACGTCCAGGACAGCGACCCGCGGCGCAGCAGTGTAGAGAAAGAGTCGATACGAGAACGAAGGAACAGTCGAGAAATAGTAAAAAAGTTCACTAAGACTCGAGGAGCGGTGACTGAATTCTCAACCGAGGCCGTAGAATAGCCACGCGCTCGACGCTGTTCCGTCCGGACCGTCCGACTCGACGTGTCTCTTATAGATACCAAAGCGCCGGCCGGACGGTCGGCGCCGGCCGGGCCAGCGGCCGGGCGCTTACCATGTAAAACCTCCGTTAGAGCGTACCGTCGGACTTAGTCTCTGAAACGCTCGACCACTTTTTTCGAATAAACTACCCTTAGAAAACATCCTATCGTCGAGATATTTTAACGCACCGCTTATTTTAATATTTCAAACGAGTTTTTATCGAAAAATTTAATTTTTTTTTTTTTTTCAAAATCGCATCAGTAAACCACCTCTTTTAACGAATACGGACAAAAACCACGTTCTTAATCGATTAGAACACGTTAAAACAACGAGAAATATGCAAAAAAATATATACCTTGCAACGTTAATTAACGAAAAAATTAAACAAATATCGCAGTCGTGTCAGTTCGACGGACACTAATTTTTTAAAAAATTCGAAAAAAACGTTTAATCCAGTTGTATTTAATAGAGATATAACCGTTTCTGCAAAAATATTTATACCTTATAACGCTTTTTAACGAAATAACTCGAAATAAGCTTTTCGGACTTTTCCGCCGGCCGAAATTTTTCTAAGTCCCAACGTACCGTCGGACTTAGTCTCTGAAACGCTCGACCACTTTGTTCCAATAAAGTACCCTTATAAAACGTCCTATCGTCGAGATATTTTAACGCACCGCTTATTTTAATATTTTAAACGAGTTTTTATCGAAAAATTTAATTTTTTTTTTTTTTTTCAAAATCGCATCAGTAAACCACCTCTTTTAACGAATACGGACAAAAACCACGTTCTTAATCGATTAGAACACGTTGAAACAACGAGAAATATGCAAAAAAATATATACCTTGCAACGTTAATTAACGAAATAATTAAACAAATATCGCAGTCGTGTCAGTTCGTCGAACACAAATTTTTTAAAAAATTCGAAAAAACGTTTAATCCAGTTGTATTTAATAGAGATATAACCGTTTCCGCAAAAATATTTATACCTTATAACGCTTTTTAACGAAATAACTCGAAATAAGTATTTCGGACTTTTCCGCCGGCCGAAATTTTTCTAAGTCCCAACGTACCGGTCCAGAATGAGACAAAGTTCCAAAGGCCCGGTCGTATCCGTCCGTTTTTTTTTAACCTTCCACGGACGAAATAAACGTTTAATCCCGACGTAAAATACAATAATATAGCGATTTATATAAAAATATTCATACCTCATAACGCTTTTTAACGAAATAACTCGAAAAAACTTTTCGGTCCGAAATTTTTCTAAGTCCCTACGTACCGCTCGAGAATGCGACTAAGTTCCAACGTCCCGGGCGCGATCATACTTTTTTTATATAACTTTTCAGCGACGAAATAAATGCTTAATCCCGATGTAAAACGTCATTTTAAAGCGATTTATGCAAGAATATTCGCACCTTATAACGCTTTTAAGCGAAATAATTCAAAAAAACCTTTCGAATAAAAAATTTTTTTTTAACGTTTTCGGGACCAAATAAACGTTTAATCCCGACGTAAAATATAATAATACAACGATTTATATAAAAATATTAATACCTCATAACGCTTTTTAACGAAATAACTCGAAAAAACTTTTCGGTCGAAAATTTTTCTAAGTCCCTACGTACCGGTGGAGAGTATGACCAAGTCCGACGGGCCGAGTCGCGTCGGTCCACTATTTTTTTTTAACGTTTTCGGGACCAAATAAACGTTTAATCCCGACGTAAAATATAATAATATAGCGATTTATATAAAAATATTCGTACCTTATAACGCTTTTTAACGAAATAACTCGAAAAAACTTTTCGGTCGAAAATTTTTCTAAGTCCCTACGTACCGGTGGAGAGTATGACCAAGTCCGACGGGCCGAGTCGCGTCGGTCCACTATTTTTCTTTAACGTTTTCGGGACCAAATAAACGTTTAATCCCGACGTAAAATATAATAATATAGCGATTTATATAAAAATATTCGTACCTTATAACGCTTTTTAACGAAATAACTCGAAAAAACTTTTCGGTCGAAAATTTTTCTAAGTCCCTACGTACCGGTGGAGAGTATGACCAAGTCCGACGGGCCGAGTCGCGTCGGTCCACTATTTTTTTTTAACGTTTTCGGGACCAAATAAACGTTTAATCCCGACGTAAAATATAATAATATAGCGATTTATATAAAAATATTCATACCTTATAACACTTTTAAGCGAAATAACTCGAAAAAACTTTTCGGTCGAAAATTTTTCTAAGTCCCTACGTACCGGTGGAGAGTATGACCAAGTCCGACGGGCCGAGTCGCGTCGGTCCACTATTTTTTTTTAACGTTTTCGGGACCAAATAAACGTTTAATCCCGACGTAAAATATAATAATATAGCGATTTATATAAAAATATTCATACCTTATAACACTTTTAAGCGAAATAACTCGAAAAAACTTTTCGGTCGAAAATTTTTCTAAGTCCCTACGTACCGGTGGAGAGTATGACCAAGTCCGACGGGCCGAGTCGCGTCGGTCCACTATTTTTCTTTAACGTTTTCGGGACCAAATAAACGTTTAATCCCGACGTAAAATATAATAATATAGCGATTTATATAAAAATATTCATACCTTATAACACTTTTAAGCGAAATAACTCGAAAAAACTTTTCGGTCGAAAATTTTTCTAAGTCCCTACGTACCGGTGGAGAGTATGACAAAGTCCGACGGGCCGAGTCGCGTCGGTCCACTATTTTTTTTTAACGTTTTCGGGACCAAATAAACGTTTAATCCCGACGTAAAACTTAATAACATTCCCATTTATATAAAAATATTCGTACCTCATAACGCTTTTTAACGAAATAACTCGAAAAAACTTTTCGGTCCGAAATTTTTCTAAGTCCCTACGTACCGCTCGAGAATGCGACTAAGTTCCAACGTCCCGGGCGCGATCGTACTTTTTTTATATAACTTTCCAGCGACGAAATAAACGCTTAATCCCGATGTAAAACGTCATTTTAAAGCGATTTATGCACAAATATTAGCACCTTGTAACGCTTTTAAGCGAAAAAATTCGAAAAAACGGTTCGATTAAAAAATTTTTTTTAAAGTTCTCGGGACGAAATAAACGCTTAATCCCGACGTAGAAATACATAATATTCCCATTTATATAAAAATATTCATACCTCGTAACGCTTTTAAGCGAGATAACTCGAAATAACTTTTCGGTCCGAAATTTTTCTAAGTCCCTACGTACCGGCCGGGGGATCGACGAAGTGCCAACCTCTCCGGTCATGTCGGTCCGGAGGGGGCAATTTTTTAAAAAAATAAAACGAAATCGTTACGTTCGACTAGAATTCGTCGAACCATAACGATTTCTATAAAAATATTCATACCTCGTAACGCTTTTAAGCGAAATAACTCGAAATAACGTTTCGGTCCGAAATTTTTCTAAGTCCCAACGTACCGCTCGAGAATGCGACTAAGTTCCAACGTCTCGGGCGCGATCGTAAATTTTTTACGGCACCTTTCGGGGACGAAATAAACGCTTAATCCCGATGTAAAACGTCATTTTAAAGCGATTTATGCAAGAATATTCGCACCTTATAACGCTTTTAAGCGAAAAAATTCGAAAAAACGGTTCGATTAAAAATTTTTTTTTAACGTTGTCGGGACGAAATAAACGCTTAATCCCGACGTAGAAATACGTAATATTGCTATTTATGTAAAAATATATACGCATCATAACGCTTTTAAGCGAGATAACTCGAAATAACTTTTCGGTCCGGAATTTTTCTAAGTCCCTACGTCCCGGCCGGGGGATCGACGAAGTGCCAACCGCCCGGTCATGTCGGTCCGGAGGGGGCAATTTTTTAAAAAAATAAAACGAAATCGTTACGTTCGACTAGAATTCGTCGAACCATAACGATTTCTATAAAAATATTCATACCTCGTAACGCTTTTTAACGAAATAACTCGAAAAAACTTTTCGGTCCGAAATTTTTCTAAGTCCCAACGTACCGGTCGAGAATGCGACTAAGTTCCAACGTCCCGGGCGCGATCATACTTTTTTTATATAACTTTCCAGCGACGAAATAAACGCTTAATCCCGACGTAAAACGTCATTCTAAAGCGATTTATGCAAGAATATTCGTACCTTGTAACGCTTTTAAGCGAAAAAATTCGAAAAAACGGTTCGATTAAAAAATTTTTTTTAAAGTTCTCGGGACGAAATAAACGCTTAATCCCGACGTAGAAATACATAATATTGCCATTTATATAAAAATATTCATACCTCGTAACGCTTTTTAGCGAGATAACTCGAAATAACTTTTTGGACCGGAATTTTTCTAAGTCCCTACGTACCGGCCGGGGGATCGACGAAGTGCCAACCGCCCGGTCATGTCGGTCCGGAGGGGGCAATTTTTTAAAAAAATAAAACGAAATCGTTACAGTCGACTAGAATTCGTCGAACCATAACGATTTCTATAAAAATATTCATACCTTATAACGCTTTTAAGCGAAATAACTCGAAATAACTTTTCGGTCGAAAATTTTTCTAAGTCCCTACGTACCGGTCGAGAATGCGACTAAGTTCCAACGTCCCGGGCGCGATCATACTTTTTTTATATAACTTTCCAGCGACGAAATAAACGCTTAATCCCGATGTAAAACGTCATTCTAAAGCGATTTATGCACAAATATTAGCACCTTGTAACGCTTTTAAGCGAAAAAATTCGAAAAAACGGTTCGATTAAAAATTTTTTTTTAACGTTCTCGGGACGAAATAAACGCTTAATCCCGACGTAGGAATACATGATATTCCCATTTATGTAAAAATATATACGCATCACAACGCTTTTAAGCGAAATAACTGGAAATAACCGTTCGGTACGAAAATTTTTCAAAGTCAGACGGGCTCTCGAGCGTTGCTCGCTCGCTGCGCTCGCTCGAAAAAAAAACTAGCCCAACCCAAAACCAATCCCTTTTTCGCGTTCGTTCCTCGATTTCTCTTGAAATCGGAGAAACTCGCGGGATCGGTTTTGGGTTGGGCTAGTATAAGTTCGAGCGAGCGCAGCGAGCGAGCAACGATCGCGACCGTTACTTCGTACGTCCACGGTATATTTTCGTTACGTTAATTTTTCGTTACTTTCGTCTCGTTTCTTGGATCGATCGAGAGCGGTTTGGTCGATGGTGAAAGAAGGAAAAAACGAGAGAACGAAAAGTAAAAGAGGAGCGAGCGCGCGTCTCGCCCTTGCGAATTACGTCGTCGTATTTTCGTACGTACGTACGTACCTTAAGAATATCGTACGTACCCCGGCGCTGACCCGCGATGCGGGGGGTTGGGGGGGGGGGAGTGGCGCCCGGGCACGCCCTCGAGACGTTATCTCTATTGGATTTAAAGGAAAAAAAAATCGCTACGTACGACCATCGTTCGCATCGACGGCCGTACGTAGCGAAATTGTGTTTGGAATTAAATTGTCGATTCCAGCGGAGTATTGGTTTTTGCTTGAAAACGACAAAGTCCAGCGGCGTATTGCTTTTGAATCGCACTCGACGAAAATTGATTTAAAGGAAAAAAAATCGCTACGTACGACCATCTAAGGCCGTACGCAGCGAAATTCCTTTTTCAAGCGCACGCGACAAAGTCCAGCGGCGTATTGCTTTTTCAAGCATACTTAAAAAATTCAAAGTCCAGCGGCGTATTGCTTTCGCTGGCATATAAAAATTCAAAGTCCAGCGGCGTATTGCTTTCGCCGGCATATAAAAATTCAAAGTCCAGCGGCGTATTGCTTTCGCTGGCATATAAAAATTCAAAGTCCAGCGGCGTATTGCTTTCGCCGGCATATAAAAATTCAAAGTCCAGCGGCGTATTGCTTTCGCTGGCATATGAAAATTCAAAGTCCAGCGGCGTATTGCTTTCGCTGGCATATAAAAATTCAAAGTCCAGCGGCGTATTGCTTTTGCCGGCATATAAAAAAATTCAAAGTCCAGCGGCGTATTGCTTTCGCTGGCATATAAAAATTCAAAGTCCAGCGGCGTATTGCTTTTTCAAGCATACTTAAAAAATTCAAAGTCCAGCGGCGTATTGCTTTCGCTGGCATATAAAAATTCAAAGTCCAGCGGCGTATTGCTTTTGCCGGCATATAAAAAAATTCAAAGTCCAGCGGCGTATTGCTTTCGCTGGCATATAAAAATTCAAAGTCCAGCGGCGTATTGCTTTTGCCGGCATATAAAAATTCAAAGTCCAGCGGCGTATTGCTTTCGCCGGCATATAAAAATTCAAAGTCCAGCGGCGTATTGCTTTCGCCGGCATATAAAAATTCAAAGTCCAGCGGCGTATTGCTTTCGCCGGCATATAAAAATTCAAAGTCCAGCGGCGTATTGCTTTTTCAAGCATACATAAAAAAATTCAAAGTCCAGCGGCGTATTGCTTTCTCAAGCATACTTAAAAAAATTCAAAGTCCAGCGGCGTATTGCTTTTGGACTTTAAAGAAAAAAAAATCGCTACGCACGACCATCATCTTATCGATGACAGCCGCACGTAGCGAAAAATTTCTTTTTCGTGCGTACACACGCCACCACACCAAGTCCACCACAGACTTTTTTTTCTTTTTAAAGAAAAAAAAATCGCTACGCACGACGTACGTAGCGAAACTTCTTCTTCTTCTTCTTCTTCTCCTCTTCGTACGTACACCGTTTGTGCCTCGCCGAGCCGCGCCGCGTACGCCCGTCGTGCGCATCGACGGACGTACTACGAACGCGGCATCGCCTATCTCGTACGAGAGACACCGTCGTGCGCATCGACGGGCCGTCGTACTACTTAGGCGATCGGCGTGTGCGTGGTGTACGTAACGAAGATATATTTATTATATATATCGTTTTCATATGTTTGAGCGGGGTCTCGTCTAACCGACAAGACGAATCCCCAAGCGTAGGGCTGAGTCTCAACAGATCGCAGCGTGGTAACTGCTCTACCGAGTACAACACCCCGCCAGGTACCTAAGTCGTCTACAGACGATTCCGAGTCTCGACGTCGAACTTGGAGTACCCATGATCGACCGTTAGAGCGCCGCGGTCGTACGTTCGGCGAGATCCCGACGACGAGTCCGAAGGCGCCCGTACGGCAAACTGGGGCCCGTGCGATGGCCGGTCGCGAAGGGCCGGCCACCTAGTATACAAAGTTTCACATTGTTTTGAGCCTTTCGACCCACACGAGACTCCTAGAGATATCGTTGCCTCCTTTGGCTAGAAAGGATACGGCCTTAGAGGCGTTCAGGCATAATCCCACGGATGGTAGCTTCGCACCACCGGCCGCTCGACCGAGTGCGTGAACCAAATGTCCGAAC
>NW_027212695.1:22500-25000 GCF_041682495.2 Bombus fervidus | reverse complement strand
CCCTGGGGCTGTACGAGTAAAAACATCTTGATGAAAAGACGGTTGTGTTTCTTTAAGGCACACAGTTTTTCGTTACGCCACCAAGTTTAGGTTTAGGTTTTAATATCTTGGTTCTCTTTTCTCTCCTCTCTCGACTGACTTTGTTCAAAAATATTTTTGCTTTCTCTCAGTCTCGCCAAAAATTCATTTAAGACGACGTCGGGGGCGCGGTCATTCGTGCTTATCGAAGACTAACAAAACGTAGCAGAGGCTGATACAAAAAGAAAAAAAAAATCGGCCACGAAGAAAACTCGCTCTGTGTATCTCGATAACCGCGTCGACGACGACGGTTCTCTCCGCGCTCTTTTAATTCGTATCCTTCTTCTTGCGCTTCGTCCGACTCAGAAACGTTCGTAAAACACGAACGACGGCGGGTTGTCAAGCCAAGAAGGGACAGAGAAGAGACGGAGGTAGTTTTGCGAGTCTCCCGTGAACGCGATAGATTTTTCATATATATTTGTATCGAGAGCATGCGTACGCCGGTCTCCACACGATCCAGCGACGAACGCCGACGAACGTCCAACAATCGCTCGTACGTCGCGTACGAGCCCTCGACCGCTCTTTAATTCGTATTCTTTTGCTTGGCGCTCGTCCTCCGACTCAGAAACGTTCGTTTAAAGATAAAACGAACGACGGCGGGCTGTCGACGAGGCAAGAAAGAACAGAGAGATACGGACCGAGAGCAACGATACGCAACGCAAGCAGTCTTAGGTTTACGTGAGCAACCCTCAGCCAGGCGTGGTCCAGGAATTGTATCCGTGGACCGCAATGTGCGTTCGAAATGTCGATGTTCATGTGTCCTGCAGTTCACACGTTGACGCGCAATTAGCTGCGTTCTTCATCGACCCACGAGCCAAGTGATCCACCGTTCAGGGTAATCGTTTATGCATGGATTTTTGTTTGTGTACTCAGGTTTTTGTACTCTTATTCTCGGTTCGAAAGAAGCCGATATCCGACAAACGTCCGACCAACGGGAATCGAACGCGCGGAAGTCGCCATATGATTGACGACACGAAAATACGTTCGAAAACGAAATCGGACGGACTGCGCGACGACACACGCAGCCCGCCGACCGGGCGTAAAGTGCATTATAATATATAACAACCAACGAGATCGAAGCTCCGTTCGTCAGGAAACGACGGGGATATAACACCCGATTCTGAATCCTCTGTACAGCACACGATCTCGCGAAGAAAGCGCACGGTGGCTAGCCCATGATATATATATATGTTCGTTCCTCTCGTCCAGTTATTCGAAGCAAACAGCCGATATGCATCTCCATCGTTCGGGTAAAAAAAAATCGATGGGACGCGCACGGTCGTAGTCTTCCTCGCGCGGTCGTTTCTTCCCGATAGCCAGAAGCAGAGTTTGAAAAACTCTAGCGACGGAACGAGGCATTAGACTCTCGACAACGAGGATACAGACACGGCCGGCGGTCCCCTCTGAATCGACTTCGGTGGTTCAGGTAAAAATAAAAAAAATCGATGGGACGCGCACGGTCGTCCTTCCTCTTCCTCGCGCGCGGTCTATTCTTCCCGATAGCCAGAAGCAGAGTTTGAAAAACTCTAGCGACGGAACGAGGCATTAGACTCGCGACAACGAAGATAGAGAGACGGCCGGCGGTCCCCTCTGAATCCACTTTGGTCGCTCAGGTAAAAATAAAAAAAAATTCGAAAGGGACGCGCACGGTCGTCCTTCCTCTTCCTCGCGCGGTCTTTTCTTCCCGATAGCCAGAAGCAGAGTTTGAAAAACTCTAGCGACGGAACGAGGCATTAGACTCTCGACAACGAGGATAGAGAGACGGCCGGCGGTCCCCTCCGAACGGATGGCGACAACGACGACTAAAGCGCGAAAAATCGCGACGAAAAGGAACGCATCTCCGTTCAGGTGTATGTGTGTGCGTGCGTTTAAAAAAAATTCGATGGGACTCGCAGCCATCGGCCTCGCGCGGTCGTTTCTTCCCGATAGCCAGAAGCAGAGTTTGAAAAACTCTAGCGACGGAACGAGGCATATGACTCACGACAACGAGGATATGGACAGGCGGTCCCCTCTGAACGGGTCGACGAGACGATGGTAAAAGAGACGAACCGGACGAAACTTCCGTCGATCAGGTAAAAATAAAAAAAAATTCGATGGGACGCGCACGGTCGTCGTCGTCGTCTTCCTCGCGCGGTCGTTTCTTCCCGATAGCCAGAAGCAGAGTTTGAAAAACTCTAGCGACGGAACGAGGCATATGACTCACGACAACGAGGATAGAGAGACGGCCGGCGGTCCCCTCTGAATCGACTTCGGTGGTTCAGGTAAAAATAAAAAAAATCGATGGGACGCGCACGGTCGTCGTTCCTCTTCCTCGCGCGCGGTCTATTCTTCCCGATAGCCAGAAGCAGAGTTTGAAAAACTCTAGCGACGGAACGAGGCATTAGACTCGCGAGGATAGAGAGACGGCCGGCGGTCCCCTCCG
>NW_027212695.1:15000-17500 GCF_041682495.2 Bombus fervidus | reverse complement strand
TTCCGCCGGCCGAAATTTTTCTAAGTCCCAACGTACCGGTCCAGAATGAGACAAAGTTCCAAAGGCCCGGTCGTATCCGTCCGTTTTTTTTTAACCTTCCACGGACGAAATAAACGTTTAATCCCGACGTAAAATACAATAATATAGCGATTTATATAAAAATATTCATACCTCATAACGCTTTTTAACGAAATAACTCGAAAAAACTTTTCGGTCCGAAATTTTTCTAAGTCCCTACGTACCGCTCGAGAATGCGACTAAGTTCCAACGTCCCGGGCGCGATCATACTTTTTTTATATAACTTTTCAGCGACGAAATAAATGCTTAATCCCGATGTAAAACGTCATTTTAAAGCGATTTATGCAAGAATATTCGCACCTTATAACGCTTTTAAGCGAAATAATTCAAAAAAACCTTTCGAATAAAAAATTTTTTTTTAACGTTTTCGGGACCAAATAAACGTTTAATCCCGACGTAAAATATAATAATACAACGATTTATATAAAAATATTAATACCTCATAACGCTTTTTAACGAAATAACTCGAAAAAACTTTTCGGTCGAAAATTTTTCTAAGTCCCTACGTACCGGTGGAGAGTATGACCAAGTCCGACGGGCCGAGTCGCGTCGGTCCACTATTTTTTTTTAACGTTTTCGGGACCAAATAAACGTTTAATCCCGACGTAAAATATAATAATATAGCGATTTATATAAAAATATTCGTACCTTATAACGCTTTTTAACGAAATAACTCGAAAAAACTTTTCGGTCGAAAATTTTTCTAAGTCCCTACGTACCGGTGGAGAGTATGACCAAGTCCGACGGGCCGAGTCGCGTCGGTCCACTATTTTTCTTTAACGTTTTCGGGACCAAATAAACGTTTAATCCCGACGTAAAATATAATAATATAGCGATTTATATAAAAATATTCGTACCTTATAACGCTTTTTAACGAAATAACTCGAAAAAACTTTTCGGTCGAAAATTTTTCTAAGTCCCTACGTACCGGTGGAGAGTATGACCAAGTCCGACGGGCCGAGTCGCGTCGGTCCACTATTTTTTTTTAACGTTTTCGGGACCAAATAAACGTTTAATCCCGACGTAAAATATAATAATATAGCGATTTATATAAAAATATTCATACCTTATAACACTTTTAAGCGAAATAACTCGAAAAAACTTTTCGGTCGAAAATTTTTCTAAGTCCCTACGTACCGGTGGAGAGTATGACCAAGTCCGACGGGCCGAGTCGCGTCGGTCCACTATTTTTTTTTAACGTTTTCGGGACCAAATAAACGTTTAATCCCGACGTAAAACTTAATAACATTCCCATTTATATAAAAATATTCGTACCTCATAACGCTTTTTAACGAAATAACTCGAAAAAACTTTTCGGTCCGAAATTTTTCTAAGTCCCTACGTACCGCTCGAGAATGCGACTAAGTTCCAACGTCCCGGGCGCGATCGTACTTTTTTTATATAACTTTCCAGCGACGAAATAAACGCTTAATCCCGATGTAAAACGTCATTTTAAAGCGATTTATGCACAAATATTAGCACCTTGTAACGCTTTTAAGCGAAAAAATTCGAAAAAACGGTTCGATTAAAAAATTTTTTTTAAAGTTCTCGGGACGAAATAAACGCTTAATCCCGACGTAGAAATACATAATATTCCCATTTATATAAAAATATTCATACCTCGTAACGCTTTTAAGCGAGATAACTCGAAATAACTTTTCGGTCCGAAATTTTTCTAAGTCCCTACGTACCGGCCGGGGGATCGACGAAGTGCCAACCTCCCGGTCATGTCGGTCCGGAGGGGGCAATTTTTTAAAAAAATAAAACGAAATCGTTACGTTCGACTAGAATTCGTCGAACCATAACGATTTCTATAAAAATATTCATACCTCGTAACGCTTTTAAGCGAAATAACTCGAAATAACGTTTCGGTCCGAAATTTTTCTAAGTCCCAACGTACCGCTCGAGAATGCGACTAAGTTCCAACGTCTCGGGCGCGATCGTAAATTTTTTACGGCACCTTTCGGGGACGAAATAAACGCTTAATCCCGATGTAAAACGTCATTTTAAAGCGATTTATGCAAGAATATTCGCACCTTATAACGCTTTTAAGCGAAAAAATTCGAAAAAACGGTTCGATTAAAAATTTTTTTTTAACGTTGTCGGGACGAAATAAACGCTTAATCCCGACGTAGAAATACGTAATATTGCTATTTATGTAAAAATATATACGCATCATAACGCTTTTAAGCGAGATAACTCGAAATAACTTTTCGGTCCGGAATTTTTCTAAGTCCCTACGTCCCGGCCGGGGGATCGACGAAGTGCCAACCGCCCGGTCATGTCGGTCCGGAGGGGGCAATTTTTTAAAAAAATAAAACGAAATCGTTACGTTCGACTAGAATTCGTCGAACCATAACGATTTCTATAAAAATATTCATACCTCGTAACGCTTTTTAACGAAATAACTCGAAAAAACTTT
>NW_027212695.1:5000-7500 GCF_041682495.2 Bombus fervidus | reverse complement strand
AACGGACTCACATGCACATCTTAAAATCGAGTACAGAAACGTTGCGCAACACCGTGAGCTTTTCTCTTCTTCGTCACCCTTAAATATAGCCGATCGTAGACGCACGCTAGATCGTAACACACTTTTCGTTGATTTCCGACGAACGTGGCTTTGGGCCAGGCGCGCGGGCAGAGAGATACGCGACCGACGGGGAAAAATTCGTCCCGATACATGTACGCGTACTCTCCGATCTCCGCGCAACGCTGGGGATCATCTCCCTAAGTCATCAGCGTTCGAAGAAATCTCGTGTGTCCGTTCCCGGATCTACGGCTTTCTCTGGGTTCGCGAAGAACAGAAAAAAGCACAGAGGATGAAAAACGCAACGACGACCCATCGATGCGACGGTCCTCGTTGTCTTCTCGTCAGTCGTCTCGCGCCTGCAGAATACATCTCTGCCGCACGAACAGACGGAGTGGGTATTCGATCCCTGGGGCTGTACGAGTAAAAACATCTTGATGAAAAGACGGTTGTGTTTCTTTAAGGCACACAGTTTTTCGTTACGCCACCAAGTTTAGGTTTAGGTTTTAATATCTTGGTTCTCTTTTCTCTCCTCTCTCGACTGACTTTGTTCAAAAATATTTTTGCTTTCTCTCAGTCTCGCCAAAAATTCATTTAAGACGACGTCGGGGGCGCGGTCATTCGTGCTTATCGAAGACTAACAAAACGTAGCAGAGGCTGATACAAAAAGAAAAAAAAAATCGGCCACGAAGAAAACTCGCTCTGTGTATCTCGATAACCGCGTCGACGACGACGGTTCTCTCCGCGCTCTTTTAATTCGTATCCTTCTTCTTGCGCTTCGTCCGACTCAGAAACGTTCGTAAAACACGAACGACGGCGGGTTGTCAAGCCAAGAAGGGACAGAGAAGAGACGGAGGTAGTTTTGCGAGTCTCCCGTGAACGCGATAGATTTTTCATATATATTTGTATCGAGAGCATGCGTACGCCGGTCTCCACACGATCCAGCGACGAACGCCGACGAACGTCCAACAATCGCTCGTACGTCGCGTACGAGCCCTCGACCGCTCTTTAATTCGTATTCTTTTGCTTGGCGCTCGTCCTCCGACTCAGAAACGTTCGTTTAAAGATAAAACGAACGACGGCGGGCTGTCGACGAGGCAAGAAAGAACAGAGAGATACGGACCGAGAGCAACGATACGCAACGCAAGCAGTCTTAGGTTTACGTGAGCAACCCTCAGCCAGGCGTGGTCCAGGAATTGTATCCGTGGACCGCAATGTGCGTTCGAAATGTCGATGTTCATGTGTCCTGCAGTTCACACGTTGACGCGCAATTAGCTGCGTTCTTCATCGACCCACGAGCCAAGTGATCCACCGTTCAGGGTAATCGTTTATGCATGGATTTTTGTTTGTGTACTCAGGTTTTTGTACTCTTATTCTCGGTTCGAAAGAAGCCGATATCCGACAAACGTCCGACCAACGGGAATCGAACGCGCGGAAGTCGCCATATGATTGACGACACGAAAATACGTTCGAAAACGAAATCGGACGGACTGCGCGACGACACACGCAGCCCGCCGACCGGGCGTAAAGTGCATTATAATATATAACAACCAACGAGATCGAAGCTCCGTTCGTCAGGAAACGACGGGGATATAACACCCGATTCTGAATCCTCTGTACAGCACACGATCTCGCGAAGAAAGCGCACGGTGGCTAGCCCATGATATATATATATGTTCGTTCCTCTCGTCCAGTTATTCGAAGCAAACAGCCGATATGCATCTCCATCGTTCGGGTAAAAAAAAATCGATGGGACGCGCACGGTCGTAGTCTTCCTCGCGCGGTCGTTTCTTCCCGATAGCCAGAAGCAGAGTTTGAAAAACTCTAGCGACGGAACGAGGCATTAGACTCTCGACAACGAGGATACAGACACGGCCGGCGGTCCCCTCTGAATCGACTTCGGTGGTTCAGGTAAAAATAAAAAAAATCGATGGGACGCGCACGGTCGTCCTTCCTCTTCCTCGCGCGCGGTCTATTCTTCCCGATAGCCAGAAGCAGAGTTTGAAAAACTCTAGCGACGGAACGAGGCATTAGACTCGCGACAACGAAGATAGAGAGACGGCCGGCGGTCCCCTCTGAATCCACTTTGGTCGCTCAGGTAAAAATAAAAAAAAATTCGAAAGGGACGCGCACGGTCGTCCTTCCTCTTCCTCGCGCGGTCTTTTCTTCCCGATAGCCAGAAGCAGAGTTTGAAAAACTCTAGCGACGGAACGAGGCATTAGACTCTCGACAACGAGGATAGAGAGACGGCCGGCGGTCCCCTCCGAACGGATGGCGACAACGACGACTAAAGCGCGAAAAATCGCGACGAAAAGGAACGCATCTCCGTTCAGGTGTATGTGTGTGCGTGCGTTTAAAAAAAATTCGATGGGACTCGCAGCCATCGGCCTCGCGCGGTCGTTTCTTCCCGATAGCCAGAAGCAGAGTTTGAAAAACTCTAGCG
>NW_027212694.1:27500-29914 GCF_041682495.2 Bombus fervidus | reverse complement strand
TTCGAATAAAAAATTTTTTTTTAACGTTTTCGGGACCAAATAAACGTTTAATCCCGACGTAAAATATAATAATACAACGATTTATATAAAAATATTAATACCTCATAACGCTTTTTAACGAAATAACTCGAAAAAACTTTTCGGTCGAAAATTTTTCTAAGTCCTACGTACCGGTGGAGAGTATGACCAAGTCCGACGGGCCGAGTCGCGTCGGTCCACTATTTTTTTTTAACGTTTTCGGGACCAAATAAACGTTTAAATCCCGACGTAAAATATAATAATATAGCGATTTATATAAAAATATTCGTACCTTATAACGCTTTTTAACGAAATAACTCGAAAAAACTTTTCGGTCGAAAATTTTTCTAAGTCCCTACGTACCGGTGGAGAGTATGACCAAGTCCGACGGGCCGAGTCGCGTCGGTCCACTATTTTTCTTTAACGTTTTCGGACCAAATAAACGTTTAATCCCGACGTAAAATATAATAATATAGCGATTTATATAAAAATATTCGTACCTTATAACGCTTTTTAACGAAATAACTCGAAAAAACTTTTCGGTCGAAAATTTTTCTAAGTCCCTACGTACCGGTGGAGAGTATGACCAAGTCCGACGGGCCGAGTCGCGTCGGTCCACTATTTTTTTTTAACGTTTTCGGGACCAAATAAACGTTTAATCCCGACGTAAAATATAATAATATAAGCGATTTATATAAAAATATTCATACCTTATAACACTTTTAAGCGAAATAACTCGAAAAAACTTTTCGGTCGAAAATTTTTCTAAGTCCCCTACGTACCGGTGGAGAGTATGACCAAGTCCGACGGGCCGAGTCGCGTCGGTCCACTATTTTTTTTTAACGTTTTCGGGACCAAATAAACGTTTAATCCCGACGTAAAATATAATAATATAGCGATTTATATAAAAATATTCATACCTTATAACACTTTTAAGCGAAATAACTCGAAAAAACTTTTCGGTCGAAAATTTTTCTAAGTCCCTACGTACCGGTGGAGAGTATGACCAAGTCCGACGGGCCGAGTCGCGTCGGTCCACTATTTTTCTTTAACGTTTTCGGGACCAAATAAACGTTTAATCCCGACGTAAAATATAATAATATAGCGATTTATATAAAAATATTCATACCTTATAACACTTTTAAGCGAAATAACTCGAAAAAACTTTTCGGTCGAAAATTTTTCTAAGTCCCTACGTACCGGTGGAGAGTATGACAAAGTCCGACGGGCCGAGTCGCGTCGGTCCACTATTTTTTTTTAACGTTTTCGGGACCAAATAAACGTTTAATCCCGACGTAAAACTTAATAACATTCCCATTTATATAAAAATATTCGTACCTCATAACGCTTTTTAACGAAATAACTCGAAAAAACTTTTCGGTCCGAAATTTTTCTAAGTCCCTACGTACCGCTCGAGAATGCGACTAAGTTCCAACGTCCCGGGCGCGATCGTACTTTTTTTATATAACTTTCCAGCGACGAAATAAACGCTTAATCCCGATGTAAAACGTCATTTTAAAGCGATTTATGCACAAATATTAGCACCTTGTAACGCTTTTAAGCGAAAAAATTCGAAAAAACGGTTCGATTAAAAAATTTTTTTTAAAGTTCTCGGGACGAAATAAACGCTTAATCCCGACGTAGAAATACATAATATTCCCATTTATATAAAAATATTCATACCTCGTAACGCTTTTAAGCGAGATAACTCGAAATAACTTTTCGGTCCGAAATTTTTCTAAGTCCCTACGTACCGGCCGGGGGATCGACGAAGTGCCAACCTCCCGGTCATGTCGGTCCGGAGGGGGCAATTTTTAAAAAAATAAAACGAAATCGTTACGTTCGACTAGAATTCGTCGAACCATAACGATTTCTATAAAAATATTCATACCTCGTAACGCTTTTAAGCGAAATAACTCGAAATAACGTTTCGGTCCGAAATTTTTCTAAGTCCCAACGTACCGCTCGAGAATGCGACTAAGTTCCAACGTCTCGGGCGCGATCGTAAATTTTTTACGGCACCTTTCGGGGACGAAATAAACGCTTAATCCCGATGTAAAACGTCATTTTAAAGCGATTTATGCAAGAATATTCGCACCTTATAACGCTTTTAAGCGAAAAAATTCGAAAAAACGGTTCGATTAAAAATTTTTTTTTAACGTTGTCGGGACGAAATAAACGCTTAATCCCGACGTAGAAATACGTAATATTGCTATTTATGTAAAAATATATACGCATCATAACGCTTTTAAGCGAGATAACTCGAAATAACTTTTCGGTCCGGAATTTTTCTAAGTCCCTACGTCCCGGCCGGGGGATCGACGAAGTGCCAACCGCCCGGTCATGTCGGTCCGGAGGGGGCAATTTTTTAAAAAAATAAAACGAAATCGTTACGT
>NW_027212694.1:7500-20000 GCF_041682495.2 Bombus fervidus | reverse complement strand
AACGATCTCCGGTTTTTAACGCCCGTCCTCTTTGTATAATATATATATATATATATACACGTGTTATGTATAATATATCTCCCGTAGCCGTTTCTCTCTTCTCGACGATTCCAGCGGTTCCTTGTTTTCGCCTGTTATTGCTGGCACAGAGATCGAACACGCGACATGTATATAACATATCGGTTTCTTTGCTCTGTACCAACGACGAAAACGCACGGGAACTCACGCAAGTGGAAAAGCGAGCGCGAGACGTACACAACGGGGTGAATTTATTACTCGGGGACTGGACGACCGGCGATACGTTAGGATGCGCGGTCCAGCGATAGACGACGAAGAGACATGGGATGACCAACGATCTCTTTTTCTCTAATACTCGGAGCGCCGAATCGCCTTAAAGCAAAAAAAAATCACACGCGCGTACGTCGTACGTACGGCGCGTGTATACCTCGTCTCTAATCAAGTTTCGTTAGTCTTTCTCGAGCCTCGCCAAAGAGGATCGTTCTCTTCCTCTGCGCGATCTCTCCGTGCCAATGTCAGAGATTATTCTCTTTCGCACGACGACGAAAACGACTATTTTCGACGATCCGAACAACTTTGTAACGGACTCACATGCACATCTTAAAATCGAGTACAGAAACGTTGCGCAACACCGTGAGCTTTTCTCTTCTTCGTCACCCTTAAATATAGCCGATCGTAGACGCACGCTAGATCGTAACACACTTTTCGTTGATTTCCGACGAACGTGGCTTTGGGCCAGGCGCGCGGGCAGAGAGATACGCGACCGACGGGGAAAAATTCGTCCCGATACATGTACGCGTACTCTCCGATCTCCGCGCAACGCTGGGGATCATCTCCCTAAGTCATCAGCGTTCGAAGAAATCTCGTGTGTCCGTTCCCGGATCTACGGCTTTCTCTGGGTTCGCGAAGAACAGAAAAAAGCACAGAGGATGAAAAACGCAACGACGACCCATCGATGCGACGGTCCTCGTTGTCTTCTCGTCAGTCGTCTCGCGCCTGCAGAATACATCTCTGCCGCACGAACAGACGGAGTGGGTATTCGATCCCTGGGGCTGTACGAGTAAAAACATCTTGATGAAAAGACGGTTGTGTTTCTTTAAGGCACACAGTTTTTCGTTACGCCACCAAGTTTAGGTTTAGGTTTTAATATCTTGGTTCTCTTTTCTCTCCTCTCTCGACTGACTTTGTTCAAAAATATTTTTGCTTTCTCTCAGTCTCGCCAAAAATTCATTTAAGACGACGTCGGGGGCGCGGTCATTCGTGCTTATCGAAGACTAACAAAACGTAGCAGAGGCTGATACAAAAAGAAAAAAAAAATCGGCCACGAAGAAAACTCGCTCTGTGTATCTCGATAACCGCGTCGACGACGACGGTTCTCTCCGCGCTCTTTTAATTCGTATCCTTCTTCTTGCGCTTCGTCCGACTCAGAAACGTTCGTAAAACACGAACGACGGCGGGTTGTCAAGCCAAGAAGGGACAGAGAAGAGACGGAGGTAGTTTTGCGAGTCTCCCGTGAACGCGATAGATTTTTCATATATATTTGTATCGAGAGCATGCGTACGCCGGTCTCCACACGATCCAGCGACGAACGCCGACGAACGTCCAACAATCGCTCGTACGTCGCGTACGAGCCCTCGACCGCTCTTTAATTCGTATTCTTTTGCTTGGCGCTCGTCCTCCGACTCAGAAACGTTCGTTTAAAGATAAAACGAACGACGGCGGGCTGTCGACGAGGCAAGAAAGAACAGAGAGATACGGACCGAGAGCAACGATACGCAACGCAAGCAGTCTTAGGTTTACGTGAGCAACCCTCAGCCAGGCGTGGTCCAGGAATTGTATCCGTGGACCGCAATGTGCGTTCGAAATGTCGATGTTCATGTGTCCTGCAGTTCACACGTTGACGCGCAATTAGCTGCGTTCTTCATCGACCCACGAGCCAAGTGATCCACCGTTCAGGGTAATCGTTTATGCATGGATTTTTGTTTGTGTACTCAGGTTTTTGTACTCTTATTCTCGGTTCGAAAGAAGCCGATATCCGACAAACGTCCGACCAACGGGAATCGAACGCGCGGAAGTCGCCATATGATTGACGACACGAAAATACGTTCGAAAACGAAATCGGACGGACTGCGCGACGACACACGCAGCCCGCCGACCGGGCGTAAAGTGCATTATAATATATAACAACCAACGAGATCGAAGCTCCGTTCGTCAGGAAACGACGGGGATATAACACCCGATTCTGAATCCTCTGTACAGCACACGATCTCGCGAAGAAAGCGCACGGTGGCTAGCCCATGATATATATATATGTTCGTTCCTCTCGTCCAGTTATTCGAAGCAAACAGCCGATATGCATCTCCATCGTTCGGGTAAAAAAAAATCGATGGGACGCGCACGGTCGTAGTCTTCCTCGCGCGGTCGTTTCTTCCCGATAGCCAGAAGCAGAGTTTGAAAAACTCTAGCGACGGAACGAGGCATTAGACTCTCGACAACGAGGATACAGACACGGCCGGCGGTCCCCTCTGAATCGACTTCGGTGGTTCAGGTAAAAATAAAAAAAATCGATGGGACGCGCACGGTCGTCCTTCCTCTTCCTCGCGCGCGGTCTATTCTTCCCGATAGCCAGAAGCAGAGTTTGAAAAACTCTAGCGACGGAACGAGGCATTAGACTCGCGACAACGAAGATAGAGAGACGGCCGGCGGTCCCCTCTGAATCCACTTTGGTCGCTCAGGTAAAAATAAAAAAAAATTCGAAAGGGACGCGCACGGTCGTCCTTCCTCTTCCTCGCGCGGTCTTTTCTTCCCGATAGCCAGAAGCAGAGTTTGAAAAACTCTAGCGACGGAACGAGGCATTAGACTCTCGACAACGAGGATAGAGAGACGGCCGGCGGTCCCCTCCGAACGGATGGCGACAACGACGACTAAAGCGCGAAAAATCGCGACGAAAAGGAACGCATCTCCGTTCAGGTGTATGTGTGTGCGTGCGTTTAAAAAAAATTCGATGGGACTCGCAGCCATCGGCCTCGCGCGGTCGTTTCTTCCCGATAGCCAGAAGCAGAGTTTGAAAAACTCTAGCGACGGAACGAGGCATATGACTCACGACAACGAGGATATGGACAGGCGGTCCCCTCTGAACGGGTCGACGAGACGATGGTAAAAGAGACGAACCGGACGAAACTTCCGTCGATCAGGTAAAAATAAAAAAAAATTCGATGGGACGCGCACGGTCGTCGTCGTCGTCTTCCTCGCGCGGTCGTTTCTTCCCGATAGCCAGAAGCAGAGTTTGAAAAACTCTAGCGACGGAACGAGGCATATGACTCACGACAACGAGGATAGAGAGACGGCCGGCGGTCCCCTCTGAATCGACTTCGGTGGTTCAGGTAAAAATAAAAAAAATCGATGGGACGCGCACGGTCGTCGTTCCTCTTCCTCGCGCGCGGTCTATTCTTCCCGATAGCCAGAAGCAGAGTTTGAAAAACTCTAGCGACGGAACGAGGCATTAGACTCGCGAGGATAGAGAGACGGCCGGCGGTCCCCTCCGAACCAACTTCGTCTAGTTAAGAATCGTTATACTCTTTACCATCACTCGCACTGGTATATATCTTTTCGGGCCAACATCCACGCAATGCGTTTTCGTTCTAGGTTACCCGATCCACGAGTACGAACGTACAACGTGGTTTCGTTTTGTCGAACATCGTATATCGTTCGCCGTTGAAACGAACGACAACGAAACGACATAGGAAGAACGAACGCCCTTTGGGTAGGAAGCACGTTTCGAGGAACGACGAGAGTTTGGAGAGACGCGCGAGATAGCTGGAGACGCGCAGATATAGGTATCCATGGATCTTCGAAGAGAACCTTCGAAGATATATAATTCGGTATCCTATTTTTCTGCGGCTCGCTATTCGCGTTCTTTCGCTCTCGTCGACGACTCGTTATAGACGCTTCGTTCGATCCCAAAGAGCAGTCTTCCTTATGTCCCGTTGCTAGGAGGTGAGGCCTACGCAACGCAACTACGAAATATAGAAGAGGTGTGAGCAGTGATCTCTCCGACACGAGGCACTTTAGAGATTTTAGTTTATATATTATATTGTTCGTTCGTTGGATTTCCACGATGCAAATACGAAATACGAGATCGTGACGGCGGGTCTTTCTGTGTACGACCTCACGCAGGCGCCTCGATCGCATTTCTCATTACACGTGGTTTCCACTGTAACTTTTAGTTTTTTCGATATGTGTTCAGCTCAAGTTCCCTCACATATCGTTATTATTATTATTATTATTATTATTAATAGTAGCGGTTTCGTGTTATAGGATTCGGAGACGGCGGGTCTTTCTGTGTACGACCTCACGCAAGCGCCTCGAGAATCTTTTTAAGTTTTCCGTGTGTTATATTATTCGGAGACGGCGGGTCTTTCTGTTTACGACCTCACGCAGGCGCCTCGAGAATATTTTTAAGTTTTTCGTTTGTTATAATATTATTCGGAGACGGCGGGTCTTTCTGTGTACGACCTCACGCAGGCGCCTCGAATTATTCGTGTAAAAGTATATCTCTTCATCCCGATGATCGAGAGAGAGTGCCACACTCTTCGTATAGTTTCGTAACTGGAGCGTCTCCCACCTCCTTATTGTAAAAAATTTGGCTTTTGTCAAAGTATATAGCTTGTTAATACGTCGTATATACTTTGTGTCGATATAGGAGGAGTACGGCTCCTTACCGACGATATTATATATATTTTATTATACAGTGTTCAAGTCAAATATATTCTTTGTGTTTTTGTATTTTTCGTTAATGATCCTTCCGCAGGTTCACCTACGGAAACCTTGTTACGACTTTTACTTCCTCTAAATGATCAAGTTTGGTCATCTTCCCGGTAACATCGGCAATGCTTATCACATTGGCCGCGCACCAGTCCGAAGACCTCACTAAATCATTCAATCGGTAGTAGCGACGGGCGGTGTGTACAAAGGGCAGGGACGTAATCAACGCGAGCTTATGACTCGCGCTTACTGGGAATTCCTCGTTCATGGGGAATAATTGCAAGCCCCAATCCCTAGCACGAAGGAGGTTCAGCGGGTTACCCGGGCCTTTCGGCCAGGGAAAACACGCTGATTCCTTCAGTGTAGCGCGCGTGCGGCCCAGAACATCTAAGGGCATCACAGACCTGTTATTGCTCAATCTCGTGCGGCTAGAAGCCGCCTGTTCCTCTAAGAAGATTTGTTTGTACGTTGGTAGTAAAAACCCGCCGACCGAAGCCGGGGGCCTTCGAGATACCATAATTTACGTCTATTTAGCAGGCTAGAGTCTCGTTCGTTATCGGAATTAACCAGACAAATCGCTCCACCAACTAAGAACGGCCATGCACCACCACACCACCGAATCAAGAAAGAGCTATCAATCTGTCAATCCTTCCGGTGTCCGGGCCTGGTGAGGTTTCCCGTGTTGAGTCAAATTAAGCCGCAGGCTCCACTCCTGGTGGTGCCCTTCCGTCAATTCCTTTAAGTTTCAGCTTTGCAACCATACTTCCCCCGGAACCCAAAAGCTTTGGTTTCCCGGAAGCTGCCCGCCGAGTCATCGGAGGAACTTCGGCGGATCGCTGGCTGGCATCGTTTATGGTTAGAACTAGGGCGGTATCTGATCGCCTTCGAACCTCTAACTTTCGTTCTTGATTAATGAAAACATTTTTGGCAAATGCTTTCGCTTCTGTCCGTCTTGCGACGATCCAAGAATTTCACCTCTAACGTCGCAATACGAATGCCCCCATCTGTCCCTATTAATCATTACCTCGGGGCTCCGAAAACCAACAAAATAGAACCGAGGTCCTATTCCATTATTCCATGCACACAGTATTCAGGCGAAGGTAGCCTGCTTTAAGCACTCTAATTTGTTCAAAGTAAACGTATCGGCCCACCTCGACACTCAGTGAAGAGCACCGCGATGGGATATTAGTTGGACCGCCCCGCGAGGAGCTAAGCCCACCGATAGGACGTACCACATAATGCCAGTTAAACACCGCGAGCGGTGAACCGACACTGTGACACACAGATTCAACTACGAGCTTTTTAACCGCAACAACTTTAATATACGCTATTGGAGCTGGAATTACCGCGGCTGCTGGCACCAGACTTGCCCTCCAATTGGTCCTCGTTAAAGGATTTAAAGTGTACTCATTCCGATTACGGGGCCTCGGATGAGTCCCGTATCGTTATTTTTCGTCACTACCTCCCCGTGCCGGGAGTGGGTAATTTGCGCGCCTGCTGCCTTCCTTGGATGTGGTAGCTGTTTCTCAGGCTCCCTCTCCGGAATCGAACCCTGATTCCCCGTTACCCGTTACAACCATGGTAGGCGCAGAACCTACCATCGACAGTTGATAAGGCAGACATTTGAAAGATGCGTCGCCGGTGCTAGATGACCATGCGATCAGCACAAAGTTATTCAGAGTCACCAAAACAAACGATGGACGAACGGACGAGCCATCCGCCACCGATTGGTTTTGATCTAATAAAAGCATTCGTACCATCTCTGGTACGAATCTGTTTGCATGTATTAGCTCTAGAATTACCACAGTTATCCAAGTAAGTTTAAGTATGATCTAAGAAACCATAACTGATTTAATGAGCCATTCGCGGTTTCACCTTAATGCGGCATGTACTGAGACATGCATGGCTTAATCTTTGAGACAAGCATATGACTACTGGCAGGATCAACCAGGGAACTTTGTATTTTATATATATATTATATATTAGAGTCAAAAGACTCTCTTTTTAAAATAGCCTCAGAGTGTCGTAGGTGGGTCCGTAACACCGTACGACGAGACTTTTCGTTCTTAGTGAACGTTCGACGACACCCTTTTAATTCCCGTTGTAACGTCGAACGCCACTACTCTCTCTCATTTCGCCACTCTCTCTTTACTTTCTTTCGTTCGTTTGATTGTTTGTGTGGAATATTTTAAGATCATTCTGTTCATAGGATCATTCTGTAAGAATGGTTTGTTGGTTGAACGAATATGCCTTAGCGGTAAAAAGCACGTAAACTGCATGCTGAACGTACCGTCCTCGTAAGAAACATATTCGTTCGTTCTTTTGATATTCTCCAATCAGAAAGAACGCACTTCCTAAAAGGTAGTACGCTCCCCATTAGCCTTTCGTATGTTTAAAACGTACTGCGTACGCTATAACATAAGTTTTGGAACGGTCTCTGCCGAACCAGCATGAATTGATACTCAGTTAGTAACAAGCACACTGCCCTAACTTTTTTTAAAGTTAGTGCGAGCATACAGGATCCAGCTTCCCGACTAAGGGGAACCTTGCCACGTTATTTGGTCATTACGTCCAGGACAGCGACCCGCGGCGCAGCAGTGTAGAGAAAGAGTCGATACGAGAACGAAGGAACAGTCGAGAAATAGTAAAAAAGTTCACTAAGACTCGAGGAGCGGTGACTGAATTCTCAACCGAGGCCGTAGAATAGCCACGCGCTCGACGCTGTTCCGTCCGGACCGTCCGACTCGACGTGTCTCTTATAGATACCAAAGCGCCGGCCGGACGGTCGGCGCCGGCCGGGCCAGCGGCCGGGCGCTTACCATGTAAAACCTCCGTTAGAGCGTACCGTCGGACTTAGTCTCTGAAACGCTCGACCACTTTTTTCGAATAAACTACCCTTAGAAAACATCCTATCGTCGAGATATTTTAACGCACCGCTTATTTTAATATTTCAAACGAGTTTTTATCGAAAAATTTAATTTTTTTTTTTTTTTCAAAATCGCATCAGTAAACCACCTCTTTTAACGAATACGGACAAAAACCACGTTCTTAATCGATTAGAACACGTTAAAACAACGAGAAATATGCAAAAAAATATATACCTTGCAACGTTAATTAACGAAAAAATTAAACAAATATCGCAGTCGTGTCAGTTCGACGGACACTAATTTTTTAAAAAATTCGAAAAAAACGTTTAATCCAGTTGTATTTAATAGAGATATAACCGTTTCTGCAAAAATATTTATACCTTATAACGCTTTTTAACGAAATAACTCGAAATAAGCTTTTCGGACTTTTCCGCCGGCCGAAATTTTTCTAAGTCCCAACGTACCGTCGGACTTAGTCTCTGAAACGCTCGACCACTTTGTTCCAATAAAGTACCCTTATAAAACGTCCTATCGTCGAGATATTTTAACGCACCGCTTATTTTAATATTTTAAACGAGTTTTTATCGAAAAATTTAATTTTTTTTTTTTTTTTCAAAATCGCATCAGTAAACCACCTCTTTTAACGAATACGGACAAAAACCACGTTCTTAATCGATTAGAACACGTTGAAACAACGAGAAATATGCAAAAAAATATATACCTTGCAACGTTAATTAACGAAATAATTAAACAAATATCGCAGTCGTGTCAGTTCGTCGAACACAAATTTTTTAAAAAATTCGAAAAAACGTTTAATCCAGTTGTATTTAATAGAGATATAACCGTTTCCGCAAAAATATTTATACCTTATAACGCTTTTTAACGAAATAACTCGAAATAAGTATTTCGGACTTTTCCGCCGGCCGAAATTTTTCTAAGTCCCAACGTACCGGTCCAGAATGAGACAAAGTTCCAAAGGCCCGGTCGTATCCGTCCGTTTTTTTTTAACCTTCCACGGACGAAATAAACGTTTAATCCCGACGTAAAATACAATAATATAGCGATTTATATAAAAATATTCATACCTCATAACGCTTTTTAACGAAATAACTCGAAAAAACTTTTCGGTCCGAAATTTTTCTAAGTCCCTACGTACCGCTCGAGAATGCGACTAAGTTCCAACGTCCCGGGCGCGATCATACTTTTTTTATATAACTTTTCAGCGACGAAATAAATGCTTAATCCCGATGTAAAACGTCATTTTAAAGCGATTTATGCAAGAATATTCGCACCTTATAACGCTTTTAAGCGAAATAATTCAAAAAAACCTTTCGAATAAAAAATTTTTTTTTAACGTTTTCGGGACCAAATAAACGTTTAATCCCGACGTAAAATATAATAATACAACGATTTATATAAAAATATTAATACCTCATAACGCTTTTTAACGAAATAACTCGAAAAAACTTTTCGGTCGAAAATTTTTCTAAGTCCCTACGTACCGGTGGAGAGTATGACCAAGTCCGACGGGCCGAGTCGCGTCGGTCCACTATTTTTTTTTAACGTTTTCGGGACCAAATAAACGTTTAATCCCGACGTAAAATATAATAATATAGCGATTTATATAAAAATATTCGTACCTTATAACGCTTTTTAACGAAATAACTCGAAAAAACTTTTCGGTCGAAAATTTTTCTAAGTCCCTACGTACCGGTGGAGAGTATGACCAAGTCCGACGGGCCGAGTCGCGTCGGTCCACTATTTTTCTTTAACGTTTTCGGGACCAAATAAACGTTTAATCCCGACGTAAAATATAATAATATAGCGATTTATATAAAAATATTCGTACCTTATAACGCTTTTTAACGAAATAACTCGAAAAAACTTTTCGGTCGAAAATTTTTCTAAGTCCCTACGTACCGGTGGAGAGTATGACCAAGTCCGACGGGCCGAGTCGCGTCGGTCCACTATTTTTTTTTAACGTTTTCGGGACCAAATAAACGTTTAATCCCGACGTAAAATATAATAATATAGCGATTTATATAAAAATATTCATACCTTATAACACTTTTAAGCGAAATAACTCGAAAAAACTTTTCGGTCGAAAATTTTTCTAAGTCCCTACGTACCGGTGGAGAGTATGACCAAGTCCGACGGGCCGAGTCGCGTCGGTCCACTATTTTTTTTTAACGTTTTCGGGACCAAATAAACGTTTAATCCCGACGTAAAATATAATAATATAGCGATTTATATAAAAATATTCATACCTTATAACACTTTTAAGCGAAATAACTCGAAAAAACTTTTCGGTCGAAAATTTTTCTAAGTCCCTACGTACCGGTGGAGAGTATGACCAAGTCCGACGGGCCGAGTCGCGTCGGTCCACTATTTTTCTTTAACGTTTTCGGGACCAAATAAACGTTTAATCCCGACGTAAAATATAATAATATAGCGATTTATATAAAAATATTCATACCTTATAACACTTTTAAGCGAAATAACTCGAAAAAACTTTTCGGTCGAAAATTTTTCTAAGTCCCTACGTACCGGTGGAGAGTATGACAAAGTCCGACGGGCCGAGTCGCGTCGGTCCACTATTTTTTTTTAACGTTTTCGGGACCAAATAAACGTTTAATCCCGACGTAAAACTTAATAACATTCCCATTTATATAAAAATATTCGTACCTCATAACGCTTTTTAACGAAATAACTCGAAAAAACTTTTCGGTCCGAAATTTTTCTAAGTCCCTACGTACCGCTCGAGAATGCGACTAAGTTCCAACGTCCCGGGCGCGATCGTACTTTTTTTATATAACTTTCCAGCGACGAAATAAACGCTTAATCCCGATGTAAAACGTCATTTTAAAGCGATTTATGCACAAATATTAGCACCTTGTAACGCTTTTAAGCGAAAAAATTCGAAAAAACGGTTCGATTAAAAAATTTTTTTTAAAGTTCTCGGGACGAAATAAACGCTTAATCCCGACGTAGAAATACATAATATTCCCATTTATATAAAAATATTCATACCTCGTAACGCTTTTAAGCGAGATAACTCGAAATAACTTTTCGGTCCGAAATTTTTCTAAGTCCCTACGTACCGGCCGGGGGATCGACGAAGTGCCAACCTCCCGGTCATGTCGGTCCGGAGGGGGCAATTTTTTAAAAAAATAAAACGAAATCGTTACGTTCGACTAGAATTCGTCGAACCATAACGATTTCTATAAAAATATTCATACCTCGTAACGCTTTTAAGCGAAATAACTCGAAATAACGTTTCGGTCCGAAATTTTTCTAAGTCCCAACGTACCGCTCGAGAATGCGACTAAGTTCCAACGTCTCGGGCGCGATCGTAAATTTTTTACGGCACCTTTCGGGGACGAAATAAACGCTTAATCCCGATGTAAAACGTCATTTTAAAGCGATTTATGCAAGAATATTCGCACCTTATAACGCTTTTAAGCGAAAAAATTCGAAAAAACGGTTCGATTAAAAATTTTTTTTTAACGTTGTCGGGACGAAATAAACGCTTAATCCCGACGTAGAAATACGTAATATTGCTATTTATGTAAAAATATATACGCATCATAACGCTTTTAAGCGAGATAACTCGAAATAACTTTTCGGTCCGGAATTTTTCTAAGTCCCTACGTCCCGGCCGGGGGATCGACGAAGTGCCAACCGCCCGGTCATGTCGGTCCGGAGGGGGCAATTTTTTAAAAAAATAAAACGAAATCGTTACGTTCGACTAGAATTCGTCGAACCATAACGATTTCTATAAAAATATTCATACCTCGTAACGCTTTTTAACGAAATAACTCGAAAAAACTTTTCGGTCCGAAATTTTTCTAAGTCCCAACGTACCGGTCGAGAATGCGACTAAGTTCCAACGTCCCGGGCGCGATCATACTTTTTTTATATAACTTTCCAGCGACGAAATAAACGCTTAATCCCGACGTAAAACGTCATTCTAAAGCGATTTATGCAAGAATATTCGTACCTTGTAACGCTTTTAAGCGAAAAAATTCGAAAAAACGGTTCGATTAAAAAATTTTTTTTAAAGTTCTCGGGACGAAATAAACGCTTAATCCCGACGTAGAAATACATAATATTGCCATTTATATAAAAATATTCATACCTCGTAACGCTTTTTAGCGAGATAACTCGAAATAACTTTTTGGACCGGAATTTTTCTAAGTCCCTACGTACCGGCCGGGGGATCGACGAAGTGCCAACCGCCCGGTCATGTCGGTCCGGAGGGGGCAATTTTTTAAAAAAATAAAACGAAATCGTTACAGTCGACTAGAATTCGTCGAACCATAACGATTTCTATAAAAATATTCATACCTTATAACGCTTTTAAGCGAAATAACTCGAAATAACTTTTCGGTCGAAAATTTTTCTAAGTCCCTACGTACCGGTCGAGAATGCGACTAAGTTCCAACGTCCCGGGCGCGATCATACTTTTTTTATATAACTTTCCAGCGACGAAATAAACGCTTAATCCCGATGTAAAACGTCATTCTAAAGCGATTTATGCACAAATATTAGCACCTTGTAACGCTTTTAAGCGAAAAAATTCGAAAAAACGGTTCGATTAAAAATTTTTTTTTAACGTTCTCGGGACGAAATAAACGCTTAATCCCGACGTAGGAATACATGATATTCCCATTTATGTAAAAATATATACGCATCACAACGCTTTTAAGCGAAATAACTGGAAATAACCGTTCGGTACGAAAATTTTTCAAAGTCAGACGGGCTCTCGAGCGTTGCTCGCTCGCTGCGCTCGCTCGAAAAAAAAACTAGCCCAACCCAAAACCAATCCCTTTTTCGCGTTCGTTCCTCGAT
>NW_027212693.1:25000-29998 GCF_041682495.2 Bombus fervidus | reverse complement strand
ATTGGCCCACTTGGCACTCTGATCCGACAATTGTATCTCGTGGCTTCATGATCCAAGCAAGCCAGAGATCTCACCCATTTAAAGTTTGAGAATAGGTTGAGGTCGTTTCGGCCCCAAGGCCTCTAATCATTCGCTTTACCAGATGAGACTCGTACGCGTTCGATGAGAACGGACGAGTGCCAGCTATCCTGAGGGCAAACTTCGGAGGGAACCAGCTACTAGATGGTTCGATTAGTCTTTCGCCCCTATACCCAGTTCCGACGATCGATTTGCACGTCAGAATCGCTACGGACCTCCATCAGGGTTTCCCCTGACTTCGTCCTGACCAGGCATAGTTCACCATCTTTCGGGTCCCAACGTGTACGCTCTAGGTGCGCCTCTCCTCGCAATGAGAACGAGACGCCCCGGGAGTGCGGGGCCGCATTGTCTCGCGGCCCATCCTCCCTCGATCGGACACGCGCAACCCACTCAGGGTGGGCACGCGCGCCGATTTTCACTTTCATTTCGCCTTTAGGTTTACAAGTCCCAATGACTCGCGTACATGTTAGACTCCTTGGTCCGTGTTTCAAGACGGGTCCTGAGAGTACCCAAAGCAATAGCGTCGCCGACCGGTAATCAGAGACTCGGCCAGTCCAAGAAATCCGCCAGCCAACAGCTGCCGACGCCCCAGCACGGAATTAAACTCCGTAAAAACTGAGAACGATCGACGATGCTTGCGGCGGTCTAGACGCACACACATTCGAGAATGGATTGGTTGCGGCCCGATACCGTCTAGTGTACCGTCGTGCAGTCGGCCGGGCGACCGAGGGTCTGCCGCGTGCGCCGAAGCGACGCGACAGTCACCCGCTCGGGCCGTAGACCGACACACAACGGGTCGCGACGTTCTACTAGGGGAGAAGTGCACGACTACGACGCCGGAGCGTTCGAATCGAAGGTGGCGTGCCCTCGCCAATGGAACCACGAAGGCCCACCCGGAGCATCGCTCACCAACGATCACCGACGCCGTCGACGATGAATCTCCCCATTCGATCTTTTGGGTTTCTCAGGTTTACCCCTGAACGGTTTCACGTACTCTTGAACTCTCTCTTCAAAGTTCTTTTCAACTTTCCCTCACGGTACTTGTTCGCTATCGGTCTCGTGGTTGTATTTAGCCTTAGATGGAGTTTACCACCAACTTAGGGCTGCACTCTCAAGCAACCCGACTCTAAGGAGAGATCCTCCCGAAACGCGTTCCGGTCACTACGGGCCTGGCACCCTCTGTGGGTACATGGCCCCATTCAAGATGGACTTGGACGCGGTTCGACGTCACGGGATAAACGGATCCTCCCGAACACTACATTTCCCAACGGCGGAACCGCGGGATTCAGTGCTGGGCTAATTCCTGTTCGCTCGCCGCTACTAAGGAAATCCTTGTTAGTTTCTTTTCCTCCGCTTAGTAATATGCTTAAATTCAGCGGGTGATCTCGCCTACTCTGAGGTCGCTTCAACGTCACGACACGGTGACAATTTTTTTTTTCAAAGAAAAAAAAATTTCGTGCCATGTGGGCGCGATTCGAGAAAAGCAAGACGGTTTGATAACAATGCGACAGAGGGTCTTTATTTTTATTTCTCTCTCCGAGAATCGCCTCAAAGAGAAAAAAAAATAAAAAAAAAAAATTAATTCGAATAGAATCGAGAACCTTATATTCTATCTCGATCGAGAAACGTTTTATGCATCTCGCCAAAGTGCCTTTTAAACTTCGTTCGTCGTATCATGTTCGAGCTAAGACTCACGCAAGACACCCGTAACGATCTCCGGTTTTTAACGCCCGTCCTCTTTGTATAATATATATATATATATATACACGTGTTATGTATAATATATCTCCCGTAGCCGTTTCTCTCTTCTCGACGATTCCAGCGGTTCCTTGTTTTCGCCTGTTATTGCTGGCACAGAGATCGAACACGCGACATGTATATAACATATCGGTTTCTTTGCTCTGTACCAACGACGAAAACGCACGGGAACTCACGCAAGTGGAAAAGCGAGCGCGAGACGTACACAACGGGGTGAATTTATTACTCGGGGACTGGACGACCGGCGATACGTTAGGATGCGCGGTCCAGCGATAGACGACGAAGAGACATGGGATGACCAACGATCTCTTTTTCTCTAATACTCGGAGCGCCGAATCGCCTTAAAGCAAAAAAAAATCACACGCGCGTACGTCGTACGTACGGCGCGTGTATACCTCGTCTCTAATCAAGTTTCGTTAGTCTTTCTCGAGCCTCGCCAAAGAGGATCGTTCTCTTCCTCTGCGCGATCTCTCCGTGCCAATGTCAGAGATTATTCTCTTTCGCACGACGACGAAAACGACTATTTTCGACGATCCGAACAACTTTGTAACGGACTCACATGCACATCTTAAAATCGAGTACAGAAACGTTGCGCAACACCGTGAGCTTTTCTCTTCTTCGTCACCCTTAAATATAGCCGATCGTAGACGCACGCTAGATCGTAACACACTTTTCGTTGATTTCCGACGAACGTGGCTTTGGGCCAGGCGCGCGGGCAGAGAGATACGCGACCGACGGGGAAAAATTCGTCCCGATACATGTACGCGTACTCTCCGATCTCCGCGCAACGCTGGGGATCATCTCCCTAAGTCATCAGCGTTCGAAGAAATCTCGTGTGTCCGTTCCCGGATCTACGGCTTTCTCTGGGTTCGCGAAGAACAGAAAAAAGCACAGAGGATGAAAAACGCAACGACGACCCATCGATGCGACGGTCCTCGTTGTCTTCTCGTCAGTCGTCTCGCGCCTGCAGAATACATCTCTGCCGCACGAACAGACGGAGTGGGTATTCGATCCCTGGGGCTGTACGAGTAAAAACATCTTGATGAAAAGACGGTTGTGTTTCTTTAAGGCACACAGTTTTTCGTTACGCCACCAAGTTTAGGTTTAGGTTTTAATATCTTGGTTCTCTTTTCTCTCCTCTCTCGACTGACTTTGTTCAAAAATATTTTTGCTTTCTCTCAGTCTCGCCAAAAATTCATTTAAGACGACGTCGGGGGCGCGGTCATTCGTGCTTATCGAAGACTAACAAAACGTAGCAGAGGCTGATACAAAAAGAAAAAAAAAATCGGCCACGAAGAAAACTCGCTCTGTGTATCTCGATAACCGCGTCGACGACGACGGTTCTCTCCGCGCTCTTTTAATTCGTATCCTTCTTCTTGCGCTTCGTCCGACTCAGAAACGTTCGTAAAACACGAACGACGGCGGGTTGTCAAGCCAAGAAGGGACAGAGAAGAGACGGAGGTAGTTTTGCGAGTCTCCCGTGAACGCGATAGATTTTTCATATATATTTGTATCGAGAGCATGCGTACGCCGGTCTCCACACGATCCAGCGACGAACGCCGACGAACGTCCAACAATCGCTCGTACGTCGCGTACGAGCCCTCGACCGCTCTTTAATTCGTATTCTTTTGCTTGGCGCTCGTCCTCCGACTCAGAAACGTTCGTTTAAAGATAAAACGAACGACGGCGGGCTGTCGACGAGGCAAGAAAGAACAGAGAGATACGGACCGAGAGCAACGATACGCAACGCAAGCAGTCTTAGGTTTACGTGAGCAACCCTCAGCCAGGCGTGGTCCAGGAATTGTATCCGTGGACCGCAATGTGCGTTCGAAATGTCGATGTTCATGTGTCCTGCAGTTCACACGTTGACGCGCAATTAGCTGCGTTCTTCATCGACCCACGAGCCAAGTGATCCACCGTTCAGGGTAATCGTTTATGCATGGATTTTTGTTTGTGTACTCAGGTTTTTGTACTCTTATTCTCGGTTCGAAAGAAGCCGATATCCGACAAACGTCCGACCAACGGGAATCGAACGCGCGGAAGTCGCCATATGATTGACGACACGAAAATACGTTCGAAAACGAAATCGGACGGACTGCGCGACGACACACGCAGCCCGCCGACCGGGCGTAAAGTGCATTATAATATATAACAACCAACGAGATCGAAGCTCCGCGTCAGGAAACGACGGGGATTAATAACACCCGATTCTGAATCCTCTGTACAGCACACGATCTCGCGAAGAAAGCGCACGGTGGCTAGCCCATGATATATATATATGTTCGTTCCTCTCGTCCAGTTATTCGAAGCAAACAGCCGATATGCATCTCCATCGTTCGGGTAAAAAAAAATCGATGGGACGCGCACGGTCGTAGTCTTCCTCGCGCGGTCGTTTCTTCCCGATAGCCAGAAGCAGAGTTTGAAAAACTCTAGCGACGGAACGAGGCATTAGACTCTCGACAACGAGGATACAGACACGGCCGGCGGTCCCCTCTGAATCGACTTCGGTGGTTCAGGTAAAAATAAAAAAAATCGATGGGACGCGCACGGTCGTCCTTCCTCTTCCTCGCGCGCGGTCTATTCTTCCCGATAGCCAGAAGCAGAGTTTGAAAAACTCTAGCGACGGAACGAGGCATTAGACTCGCGACAACGAAGATAGAGAGACGGCCGGCGGTCCCCTCTGAATCCACTTTGGTCGCTCAGGTAAAAATAAAAAAAAATTCGAAAGGGACGCGCACGGTCGTCCTTCCTCTTCCTCGCGCGGTCTTTTCTTCCCGATAGCCAGAAGCAGAGTTTGAAAAACTCTAGCGACGGAACGAGGCATTAGACTCTCGACAACGAGGATAGAGAGACGGCCGGCGGTCCCCTCCGAACGGATGGCGACAACGACGACTAAAGCGCGAAAAATCGCGACGAAAAGGAACGCATCTCCGTTCAGGTGTATGTGTGTGCGTGCGTTTAAAAAAAATTCGATGGGACTCGCAGCCATCGGCCTCGCGCGGTCGTTTCTTCCCGATAGCCAGAAGCAGAGTTTGAAAAACTCTAGCGACGGAACGAGGCATATGACTCACGACAACGAGGATATGGACAGGCGGTCCCCTCTGAACGGGTCGACGAGACGATGGTAAAAGAGACGAACCGGACGAAACTTCCGTCGATCAG
>NW_027212693.1:15000-20000 GCF_041682495.2 Bombus fervidus | reverse complement strand
ATATTTTAAACGAGTTTTTATCGAAAAATTTAATTTTTTTTTTTTTTTTCAAAATCGCATCAGTAAACCACCTCTTTTAACGAATACGGACAAAAACCACGTTCTTAATCGATTAGAACACGTTGAAACAACGAGAAATATGCAAAAAAATATATACCTTGCAACGTTAATTAACGAAATAATTAAACAAATATCGCAGTCGTGTCAGTTCGTCGAACACAAATTTTTTAAAAAATTCGAAAAAACGTTTAATCCAGTTGTATTTAATAGAGATATAACCGTTTCCGCAAAAATATTTATACCTTATAACGCTTTTTAACGAAATAACTCGAAATAAGTATTTCGGACTTTTCCGCCGGCCGAAATTTTTCTAAGTCCCAACGTACCGGTCCAGAATGAGACAAAGTTCCAAAGGCCCGGTCGTATCCGTCCGTTTTTTTTTAACCTTCCACGGACGAAATAAACGTTTAATCCCGACGTAAAATACAATAATATAGCGATTTATATAAAAATATTCATACCTCATAACGCTTTTTAACGAAATAACTCGAAAAAACTTTTCGGTCCGAAATTTTTCTAAGTCCCTACGTACCGCTCGAGAATGCGACTAAGTTCCAACGTCCCGGGCGCGATCATACTTTTTTTATATAACTTTTCAGCGACGAAATAAATGCTTAATCCCGATGTAAAACGTCATTTTAAAGCGATTTATGCAAGAATATTCGCACCTTATAACGCTTTTAAGCGAAATAATTCAAAAAAACCTTTCGAATAAAAAATTTTTTTTTAACGTTTTCGGGACCAAATAAACGTTTAATCCCGACGTAAAATATAATAATACAACGATTTATATAAAAATATTAATACCTCATAACGCTTTTTAACGAAATAACTCGAAAAAACTTTTCGGTCGAAAATTTTTCTAAGTCCCTACGTACCGGTGGAGAGTATGACCAAGTCCGACGGGCCGAGTCGCGTCGGTCCACTATTTTTTTTTAACGTTTTCGGGACCAAATAAACGTTTAATCCCGACGTAAAATATAATAATATAGCGATTTATATAAAAATATTCGTACCTTATAACGCTTTTTAACGAAATAACTCGAAAAAACTTTTCGGTCGAAAATTTTTCTAAGTCCCTACGTACCGGTGGAGAGTATGACCAAGTCCGACGGGCCGAGTCGCGTCGGTCCACTATTTTTCTTTAACGTTTTCGGGACCAAATAAACGTTTAATCCCGACGTAAAATATAATAATATAGCGATTTATATAAAAATATTCGTACCTTATAACGCTTTTTAACGAAATAACTCGAAAAAACTTTTCGGTCGAAAATTTTTCTAAGTCCCTACGTACCGGTGGAGAGTATGACCAAGTCCGACGGGCCGAGTCGCGTCGGTCCACTATTTTTTTTTAACGTTTTCGGGACCAAATAAACGTTTAATCCCGACGTAAAATATAATAATATAGCGATTTATATAAAAATATTCATACCTTATAACACTTTTAAGCGAAATAACTCGAAAAAACTTTTCGGTCGAAAATTTTTCTAAGTCCCTACGTACCGGTGGAGAGTATGACCAAGTCCGACGGGCCGAGTCGCGTCGGTCCACTATTTTTTTTTAACGTTTTCGGGACCAAATAAACGTTTAATCCCGACGTAAAATATAATAATATAGCGATTTATATAAAAATATTCATACCTTATAACACTTTTAAGCGAAATAACTCGAAAAAACTTTTCGGTCGAAAATTTTTCTAAGTCCCTACGTACCGGTGGAGAGTATGACCAAGTCCGACGGGCCGAGTCGCGTCGGTCCACTATTTTTCTTTAACGTTTTCGGGACCAAATAAACGTTTAATCCCGACGTAAAATATAATAATATAGCGATTTATATAAAAATATTCATACCTTATAACACTTTTAAGCGAAATAACTCGAAAAAACTTTTCGGTCGAAAATTTTTCTAAGTCCCTACGTACCGGTGGAGAGTATGACAAAGTCCGACGGGCCGAGTCGCGTCGGTCCACTATTTTTTTTTAACGTTTTCGGGACCAAATAAACGTTTAATCCCGACGTAAAACTTAATAACATTCCCATTTATATAAAAATATTCGTACCTCATAACGCTTTTTAACGAAATAACTCGAAAAAACTTTTCGGTCCGAAATTTTTCTAAGTCCCTACGTACCGCTCGAGAATGCGACTAAGTTCCAACGTCCCGGGCGCGATCGTACTTTTTTTATATAACTTTCCAGCGACGAAATAAACGCTTAATCCCGATGTAAAACGTCATTTTAAAGCGATTTATGCACAAATATTAGCACCTTGTAACGCTTTTAAGCGAAAAAATTCGAAAAAACGGTTCGATTAAAAAATTTTTTTTAAAGTTCTCGGGACGAAATAAACGCTTAATCCCGACGTAGAAATACATAATATTCCCATTTATATAAAAATATTCATACCTCGTAACGCTTTTAAGCGAGATAACTCGAAATAACTTTTCGGTCCGAAATTTTTCTAAGTCCCTACGTACCGGCCGGGGGATCGACGAAGTGCCAACCTCCCGGTCATGTCGGTCCGGAGGGGGCAATTTTTTAAAAAAATAAAACGAAATCGTTACGTTCGACTAGAATTCGTCGAACCATAACGATTTCTATAAAAATATTCATACCTCGTAACGCTTTTAAGCGAAATAACTCGAAATAACGTTTCGGTCCGAAATTTTTCTAAGTCCCAACGTACCGCTCGAGAATGCGACTAAGTTCCAACGTCTCGGGCGCGATCGTAAATTTTTTACGGCACCTTTCGGGGACGAAATAAACGCTTAATCCCGATGTAAAACGTCATTTTAAAGCGATTTATGCAAGAATATTCGCACCTTATAACGCTTTTAAGCGAAAAAATTCGAAAAAACGGTTCGATTAAAAATTTTTTTTTAACGTTGTCGGGACGAAATAAACGCTTAATCCCGACGTAGAAATACGTAATATTGCTATTTATGTAAAAATATATACGCATCATAACGCTTTTAAGCGAGATAACTCGAAATAACTTTTCGGTCCGGAATTTTTCTAAGTCCCTACGTCCCGGCCGGGGGATCGACGAAGTGCCAACCGCCCGGTCATGTCGGTCCGGAGGGGGCAATTTTTTAAAAAAATAAAACGAAATCGTTACGTTCGACTAGAATTCGTCGAACCATAACGATTTCTATAAAAATATTCATACCTCGTAACGCTTTTTAACGAAATAACTCGAAAAAACTTTTCGGTCCGAAATTTTTCTAAGTCCCAACGTACCGGTCGAGAATGCGACTAAGTTCCAACGTCCCGGGCGCGATCATACTTTTTTTATATAACTTTCCAGCGACGAAATAAACGCTTAATCCCGACGTAAAACGTCATTCTAAAGCGATTTATGCAAGAATATTCGTACCTTGTAACGCTTTTAAGCGAAAAAATTCGAAAAAACGGTTCGATTAAAAAATTTTTTTTAAAGTTCTCGGGACGAAATAAACGCTTAATCCCGACGTAGAAATACATAATATTGCCATTTATATAAAAATATTCATACCTCGTAACGCTTTTTAGCGAGATAACTCGAAATAACTTTTTGGACCGGAATTTTTCTAAGTCCCTACGTACCGGCCGGGGGATCGACGAAGTGCCAACCGCCCGGTCATGTCGGTCCGGAGGGGGCAATTTTTTAAAAAAATAAAACGAAATCGTTACAGTCGACTAGAATTCGTCGAACCATAACGATTTCTATAAAAATATTCATACCTTATAACGCTTTTAAGCGAAATAACTCGAAATAACTTTTCGGTCGAAAATTTTTCTAAGTCCCTACGTACCGGTCGAGAATGCGACTAAGTTCCAACGTCCCGGGCGCGATCATACTTTTTTTATATAACTTTCCAGCGACGAAATAAACGCTTAATCCCGATGTAAAACGTCATTCTAAAGCGATTTATGCACAAATATTAGCACCTTGTAACGCTTTTAAGCGAAAAAATTCGAAAAAACGGTTCGATTAAAAATTTTTTTTTAACGTTCTCGGGACGAAATAAACGCTTAATCCCGACGTAGGAATACATGATATTCCCATTTATGTAAAAATATATACGCATCACAACGCTTTTAAGCGAAATAACTGGAAATAACCGTTCGGTACGAAAATTTTTCAAAGTCAGACGGGCTCTCGAGCGTTGCTCGCTCGCTGCGCTCGCTCGAAAAAAAAACTAGCCCAACCCAAAACCAATCCCTTTTTCGCGTTCGTTCCTCGATTTCTCTTGAAATCGGAGAAACTCGCGGGATCGGTTTTGGGTTGGGCTAGTATAAGTTCGAGCGAGCGCAGCGAGCGAGCAACGATCGCGACCGTTACTTCGTACGTCCACGGTATATTTTCGTTACGTTAATTTTTCGTTACTTTCGTCTCGTTTCTTGGATCGATCGAGAGCGGTTTGGTCGATGGTGAAAGAAGGAAAAAACGAGAGAACGAAAAGTAAAAGAGGAGCGAGCGCGCGTCTCGCCCTTGCGAATTACGTCGTCGTATTTTCGTACGTACGTACGTACCTTAAGAATATCGTACGTACCCCGGCGCTGACCCGCGATGCGGGGGGTTGGGGGGGGGGGAGTGGCGCCCGGGCACGCCCTCGAGACGTTATCTCTATTGGATTTAAAGGAAAAAAAAATCGCTACGTACGACCATCGTTCGCATCGACGGCCGTACGTAGCGAAATTGTGTTTGGAATTAAATTGTCGATTCCAGCGGAGTATTGGTTTTTGCTTGAAAACGACAAAGTCCAGCGGCGTATTGCTTTTGAATCGCACTCGACGAAAATTGATTTAAAGGAAAAAAAATCGCTACGTACGACCATCTAAGGCCGTACGCAGCGAAATTCCTTTTTCAAGCGCACGCGACAAAGTCCAGCGGCGTATTGCTTTTTCAAGCATACTTAAAAAATTCAAAGTCCAGCGGCGTATTGCTTTCGCTGGCA
>NW_027212693.1:5000-10000 GCF_041682495.2 Bombus fervidus | reverse complement strand
TTTCCCTCACGGTACTTGTTCGCTATCGGTCTCGTGGTTGTATTTAGCCTTAGATGGAGTTTACCACCAACTTAGGGCTGCACTCTCAAGCAACCCGACTCTAAGGAGAGATCCTCCCGAAACGCGTTCCGGTCACTACGGGCCTGGCACCCTCTGTGGGTACATGGCCCCATTCAAGATGGACTTGGACGCGGTTCGACGTCACGGGATAAACGGATCCTCCCGAACACTACATTTCCCAACGGCGGAACCGCGGGATTCAGTGCTGGGCTAATTCCTGTTCGCTCGCCGCTACTAAGGAAATCCTTGTTAGTTTCTTTTCCTCCGCTTAGTAATATGCTTAAATTCAGCGGGTGATCTCGCCTACTCTGAGGTCGCTTCAACGTCACGACACGGTGACAATTTTTTTTTTCAAAGAAAAAAAAATTTCGTGCCATGTGGGCGCGATTCGAGAAAAGCAAGACGGTTTGATAACAATGCGACAGAGGGTCTTTATTTTTATTTCTCTCTCCGAGAATCGCCTCAAAGAGAAAAAAAAATAAAAAAAAAAAATTAATTCGAATAGAATCGAGAACCTTATATTCTATCTCGATCGAGAAACGTTTTATGCATCTCGCCAAAGTGCCTTTTAAACTTCGTTCGTCGTATCATGTTCGAGCTAAGACTCACGCAAGACACCCGTAACGATCTCCGGTTTTTAACGCCCGTCCTCTTTGTATAATATATATATATATATATACACGTGTTATGTATAATATATCTCCCGTAGCCGTTTCTCTCTTCTCGACGATTCCAGCGGTTCCTTGTTTTCGCCTGTTATTGCTGGCACAGAGATCGAACACGCGACATGTATATAACATATCGGTTTCTTTGCTCTGTACCAACGACGAAAACGCACGGGAACTCACGCAAGTGGAAAAGCGAGCGCGAGACGTACACAACGGGGTGAATTTATTACTCGGGGACTGGACGACCGGCGATACGTTAGGATGCGCGGTCCAGCGATAGACGACGAAGAGACATGGGATGACCAACGATCTCTTTTTCTCTAATACTCGGAGCGCCGAATCGCCTTAAAGCAAAAAAAAATCACACGCGCGTACGTCGTACGTACGGCGCGTGTATACCTCGTCTCTAATCAAGTTTCGTTAGTCTTTCTCGAGCCTCGCCAAAGAGGATCGTTCTCTTCCTCTGCGCGATCTCTCCGTGCCAATGTCAGAGATTATTCTCTTTCGCACGACGACGAAAACGACTATTTTCGACGATCCGAACAACTTTGTAACGGACTCACATGCACATCTTAAAATCGAGTACAGAAACGTTGCGCAACACCGTGAGCTTTTCTCTTCTTCGTCACCCTTAAATATAGCCGATCGTAGACGCACGCTAGATCGTAACACACTTTTCGTTGATTTCCGACGAACGTGGCTTTGGGCCAGGCGCGCGGGCAGAGAGATACGCGACCGACGGGGAAAAATTCGTCCCGATACATGTACGCGTACTCTCCGATCTCCGCGCAACGCTGGGGATCATCTCCCTAAGTCATCAGCGTTCGAAGAAATCTCGTGTGTCCGTTCCCGGATCTACGGCTTTCTCTGGGTTCGCGAAGAACAGAAAAAAGCACAGAGGATGAAAAACGCAACGACGACCCATCGATGCGACGGTCCTCGTTGTCTTCTCGTCAGTCGTCTCGCGCCTGCAGAATACATCTCTGCCGCACGAACAGACGGAGTGGGTATTCGATCCCTGGGGCTGTACGAGTAAAAACATCTTGATGAAAAGACGGTTGTGTTTCTTTAAGGCACACAGTTTTTCGTTACGCCACCAAGTTTAGGTTTAGGTTTTAATATCTTGGTTCTCTTTTCTCTCCTCTCTCGACTGACTTTGTTCAAAAATATTTTTGCTTTCTCTCAGTCTCGCCAAAAATTCATTTAAGACGACGTCGGGGGCGCGGTCATTCGTGCTTATCGAAGACTAACAAAACGTAGCAGAGGCTGATACAAAAAGAAAAAAAAAATCGGCCACGAAGAAAACTCGCTCTGTGTATCTCGATAACCGCGTCGACGACGACGGTTCTCTCCGCGCTCTTTTAATTCGTATCCTTCTTCTTGCGCTTCGTCCGACTCAGAAACGTTCGTAAAACACGAACGACGGCGGGTTGTCAAGCCAAGAAGGGACAGAGAAGAGACGGAGGTAGTTTTGCGAGTCTCCCGTGAACGCGATAGATTTTTCATATATATTTGTATCGAGAGCATGCGTACGCCGGTCTCCACACGATCCAGCGACGAACGCCGACGAACGTCCAACAATCGCTCGTACGTCGCGTACGAGCCCTCGACCGCTCTTTAATTCGTATTCTTTTGCTTGGCGCTCGTCCTCCGACTCAGAAACGTTCGTTTAAAGATAAAACGAACGACGGCGGGCTGTCGACGAGGCAAGAAAGAACAGAGAGATACGGACCGAGAGCAACGATACGCAACGCAAGCAGTCTTAGGTTTACGTGAGCAACCCTCAGCCAGGCGTGGTCCAGGAATTGTATCCGTGGACCGCAATGTGCGTTCGAAATGTCGATGTTCATGTGTCCTGCAGTTCACACGTTGACGCGCAATTAGCTGCGTTCTTCATCGACCCACGAGCCAAGTGATCCACCGTTCAGGGTAATCGTTTATGCATGGATTTTTGTTTGTGTACTCAGGTTTTTGTACTCTTATTCTCGGTTCGAAAGAAGCCGATATCCGACAAACGTCCGACCAACGGGAATCGAACGCGCGGAAGTCGCCATATGATTGACGACACGAAAATACGTTCGAAAACGAAATCGGACGGACTGCGCGACGACACACGCAGCCCGCCGACCGGGCGTAAAGTGCATTATAATATATAACAACCAACGAGATCGAAGCTCCGTTCGTCAGGAAACGACGGGGATATAACACCCGATTCTGAATCCTCTGTACAGCACACGATCTCGCGAAGAAAGCGCACGGTGGCTAGCCCATGATATATATATATGTTCGTTCCTCTCGTCCAGTTATTCGAAGCAAACAGCCGATATGCATCTCCATCGTTCGGGTAAAAAAAAATCGATGGGACGCGCACGGTCGTAGTCTTCCTCGCGCGGTCGTTTCTTCCCGATAGCCAGAAGCAGAGTTTGAAAAACTCTAGCGACGGAACGAGGCATTAGACTCTCGACAACGAGGATACAGACACGGCCGGCGGTCCCCTCTGAATCGACTTCGGTGGTTCAGGTAAAAATAAAAAAAATCGATGGGACGCGCACGGTCGTCCTTCCTCTTCCTCGCGCGCGGTCTATTCTTCCCGATAGCCAGAAGCAGAGTTTGAAAAACTCTAGCGACGGAACGAGGCATTAGACTCGCGACAACGAAGATAGAGAGACGGCCGGCGGTCCCCTCTGAATCCACTTTGGTCGCTCAGGTAAAAATAAAAAAAAATTCGAAAGGGACGCGCACGGTCGTCCTTCCTCTTCCTCGCGCGGTCTTTTCTTCCCGATAGCCAGAAGCAGAGTTTGAAAAACTCTAGCGACGGAACGAGGCATTAGACTCTCGACAACGAGGATAGAGAGACGGCCGGCGGTCCCCTCCGAACGGATGGCGACAACGACGACTAAAGCGCGAAAAATCGCGACGAAAAGGAACGCATCTCCGTTCAGGTGTATGTGTGTGCGTGCGTTTAAAAAAAATTCGATGGGACTCGCAGCCATCGGCCTCGCGCGGTCGTTTCTTCCCGATAGCCAGAAGCAGAGTTTGAAAAACTCTAGCGACGGAACGAGGCATATGACTCACGACAACGAGGATATGGACAGGCGGTCCCCTCTGAACGGGTCGACGAGACGATGGTAAAAGAGACGAACCGGACGAAACTTCCGTCGATCAGGTAAAAATAAAAAAAAATTCGATGGGACGCGCACGGTCGTCGTCGTCGTCTTCCTCGCGCGGTCGTTTCTTCCCGATAGCCAGAAGCAGAGTTTGAAAAACTCTAGCGACGGAACGAGGCATATGACTCACGACAACGAGGATAGAGAGACGGCCGGCGGTCCCCTCTGAATCGACTTCGGTGGTTCAGGTAAAAATAAAAAAAATCGATGGGACGCGCACGGTCGTCGTTCCTCTTCCTCGCGCGCGGTCTATTCTTCCCGATAGCCAGAAGCAGAGTTTGAAAAACTCTAGCGACGGAACGAGGCATTAGACTCGCGAGGATAGAGAGACGGCCGGCGGTCCCCTCCGAACCAACTTCGTCTAGTTAAGAATCGTTATACTCTTTACCATCACTCGCACTGGTATATATCTTTTCGGGCCAACATCCACGCAATGCGTTTTCGTTCTAGGTTACCCGATCCACGAGTACGAACGTACAACGTGGTTTCGTTTTGTCGAACATCGTATATCGTTCGCCGTTGAAACGAACGACAACGAAACGACATAGGAAGAACGAACGCCCTTTGGGTAGGAAGCACGTTTCGAGGAACGACGAGAGTTTGGAGAGACGCGCGAGATAGCTGGAGACGCGCAGATATAGGTATCCATGGATCTTCGAAGAGAACCTTCGAAGATATATAATTCGGTATCCTATTTTTCTGCGGCTCGCTATTCGCGTTCTTTCGCTCTCGTCGACGACTCGTTATAGACGCTTCGTTCGATCCCAAAGAGCAGTCTTCCTTATGTCCCGTTGCTAGGAGGTGAGGCCTACGCAACGCAACTACGAAATATAGAAGAGGTGTGAGCAGTGATCTCTCCGACACGAGGCACTTTAGAGATTTTAGTTTATATATTATATTGTTCGTTCGTTGGATTTCCACGATGCAAATACGAAATACGAGATCGTGACGGCGGGTCTTTCTGTGTACGACCTCACGCAGGCGCCTCGATCGCATTTCTCATTACACGTGGTTTCCACTGTAACTTTTAGTTTTTTCGATATGTGTTCAGCTCAAGTTCCCTCACATATCGTTATTATTATTATTATTATTATTATTAATAGTA
>NW_027212693.1:0-2500 GCF_041682495.2 Bombus fervidus | reverse complement strand
GTAACACCGTACGACGAGACTTTTCGTTCTTAGTGAACGTTCGACGACACCCTTTTAATTCCCGTTGTAACGTCGAACGCCACTACTCTCTCTCATTTCGCCACTCTCTCTTTACTTTCTTTCGTTCGTTTGATTGTTTGTGTGGAATATTTTAAGATCATTCTGTTCATAGGATCATTCTGTAAGAATGGTTTGTTGGTTGAACGAATATGCCTTAGCGGTAAAAAGCACGTAAACTGCATGCTGAACGTACCGTCCTCGTAAGAAACATATTCGTTCGTTCTTTTGATATTCTCCAATCAGAAAGAACGCACTTCCTAAAAGGTAGTACGCTCCCCATTAGCCTTTCGTATGTTTAAAACGTACTGCGTACGCTATAACATAAGTTTTGGAACGGTCTCTGCCGAACCAGCATGAATTGATACTCAGTTAGTAACAAGCACACTGCCCTAACTTTTTTTAAAGTTAGTGCGAGCATACAGGATCCAGCTTCCCGACTAAGGGGAACCTTGCCACGTTATTTGGTCATTACGTCCAGGACAGCGACCCGCGGCGCAGCAGTGTAGAGAAAGAGTCGATACGAGAACGAAGGAACAGTCGAGAAATAGTAAAAAAGTTCACTAAGACTCGAGGAGCGGTGACTGAATTCTCAACCGAGGCCGTAGAATAGCCACGCGCTCGACGCTGTTCCGTCCGGACCGTCCGACTCGACGTGTCTCTTATAGATACCAAAGCGCCGGCCGGACGGTCGGCGCCGGCCGGGCCAGCGGCCGGGCGCTTACCATGTAAAACCTCCGTTAGAGCGTACCGTCGGACTTAGTCTCTGAAACGCTCGACCACTTTTTTCGAATAAACTACCCTTAGAAAACATCCTATCGTCGAGATATTTTAACGCACCGCTTATTTTAATATTTCAAACGAGTTTTTATCGAAAAATTTAATTTTTTTTTTTTTTTCAAAATCGCATCAGTAAACCACCTCTTTTAACGAATACGGACAAAAACCACGTTCTTAATCGATTAGAACACGTTAAAACAACGAGAAATATGCAAAAAAATATATACCTTGCAACGTTAATTAACGAAAAAATTAAACAAATATCGCAGTCGTGTCAGTTCGACGGACACTAATTTTTTAAAAAATTCGAAAAAAACGTTTAATCCAGTTGTATTTAATAGAGATATAACCGTTTCTGCAAAAATATTTATACCTTATAACGCTTTTTAACGAAATAACTCGAAATAAGCTTTTCGGACTTTTCCGCCGGCCGAAATTTTTCTAAGTCCCAACGTACCGTCGGACTTAGTCTCTGAAACGCTCGACCACTTTGTTCCAATAAAGTACCCTTATAAAACGTCCTATCGTCGAGATATTTTAACGCACCGCTTATTTTAATATTTTAAACGAGTTTTTATCGAAAAATTTAATTTTTTTTTTTTTTTCAAAATCGCATCAGTAAACCACCTCTTTTAACGAATACGGACAAAAACCACGTTCTTAATCGATTAGAACACGTTGAAACAACGAGAAATATGCAAAAAAATATATACCTTGCAACGTTAATTAACGAAATAATTAAACAAATATCGCAGTCGTGTCAGTTCGTCGAACACAAATTTTTTAAAAAATTCGAAAAAACGTTTAATCCAGTTGTATTTAATAGAGATATAACCGTTTCCGCAAAAATATTTATACCTTATAACGCTTTTTAACGAAATAACTCGAAATAAGTATTTCGGACTTTTCCGCCGGCCGAAATTTTTCTAAGTCCCAACGTACCGGTCCAGAATGAGACAAAGTTCCAAAGGCCCGGTCGTATCCGTCCGTTTTTTTTTAACCTTCCACGGACGAAATAAACGTTTAATCCCGACGTAAAATACAATAATATAGCGATTTATATAAAAATATTCATACCTCATAACGCTTTTTAACGAAATAACTCGAAAAAACTTTTCGGTCCGAAATTTTTCTAAGTCCCTACGTACCGCTCGAGAATGCGACTAAGTTCCAACGTCCCGGGCGCGATCATACTTTTTTTATATAACTTTTCAGCGACGAAATAAATGCTTAATCCCGATGTAAAACGTCATTTTAAAGCGATTTATGCAAGAATATTCGCACCTTATAACGCTTTTAAGCGAAATAATTCAAAAAAACCTTTCGAATAAAAAATTTTTTTTTAACGTTTTCGGGACCAAATAAACGTTTAATCCCGACGTAAAATATAATAATACAACGATTTATATAAAAATATTAATACCTCATAACGCTTTTTAACGAAATAACTCGAAAAAACTTTTCGGTCGAAAATTTTTCTAAGTCCCTACGTACCGGTGGAGAGTATGACCAAGTCCGACGGGCCGAGTCGCGTCGGTCCACTATTTTTTTTTAACGTTTTCGGGACCAAATAAACGTTTAATCCCGACGTAAAATATAATAATATAGCGATTTATATAAAAATATTCGTACCTTATAACGCTTTTTAACGAAATAACTCGAA
>NW_027212692.1:15000-30050 GCF_041682495.2 Bombus fervidus | reverse complement strand
TGTATATATGATCTTAGGACACCTCATCTGCATAGGATTTCTCTTAGGGCTTAGGATCGACTGACTCGTGTGCAACGGCTGTTCACACGAAACCCTTCTCCACGTCAGTCCTCCAGGGCCTCGCTGGAGTATTTGCTACTACCACCAAGATCTGCACCGACGGCGGCTCCAGGCAGGCTCGCGCCCAGACCCTTCTGCGCACACCGCCGCGACCCTCCTACTCGTCAGAGCTTCATGAAGGACGGTCCACGATCGCAATTGATCGAAAGACTCGCGTGCCTTCCCACTTGCCACTGACGGCGGAGTATAGGCGCGACGCTTCAGCGCCATCCATTTTCAGGGCTAGTTGCTTCGGCAGGTGAGTTGTTACACACTCCTTAGCGGATTCCGACTTCCATGGCCACCGTCCTGCTGTCTTAAGCAACCAACGCCTTTCATGGTATCCCATAAGCGTCGACTTAGGCGCCTTAACTCCACGTTTGGTTCATCCCACAGCGCCAGTTCTGCTTACCAAAATTGGCCCACTTGGCACTCTGATCCGACAATTGTATCTCGTGGCTTCATGATCCAAGCAAGCCAGAGATCTCACCCATTTAAAGTTTGAGAATAGGTTGAGGTCGTTTCGGCCCCAAGGCCTCTAATCATTCGCTTTACCAGATGAGACTCGTACGCGTTCGATGAGAACGGACGAGTGCCAGCTATCCTGAGGGAAACTTCGGAGGGAACCAGCTACTAGATGGTTCGATTAGTCTTTCGCCCCTATACCCAGTTCCGACGATCGATTTGCACGTCAGAATCGCTACGGACCTCCATCAGGGTTTCCCCTGACTTCGTCCTGACCAGGCATAGTTCACCATCTTTCGGGTCCCAACGTGTACGCTCTAGGTGCGCCTCTCCTCGCAATGAGAACGAGACGCCCCGGGAGTGCGGGGCCGCATTGTCTCGCGGCCCATCCTCCCTCGATCGGACACGCGCAACCCACTCAGGGTGGGCACGCGCGCCGATTTTCACTTTCATTTCGCCTTTAGGTTTACAAGTCCCAATGACTCGCGTACATGTTAGACTCCTTGGTCCGTGTTTCAAGACGGGTCCTGAGAGTACCCAAAGCAATAGCGTCGCCGACCGGTAATCAGAGACTCGGCCAGTCCAAGAAATCCGCCAGCCAACAGCTGCCGACGCCCCAGCACGGAATTAAACTCCGTAAAAACTGAGAACGATCGACGATGCTTGCGGCGGTCTAGACGCACACACATTCGAGAATGGATTGGTTGCGGCCCGATACCGTCTAGTGTACCGTCGTGCAGTCCGGCCGGGCGACCGAGGGTCTGCCGCGTGCGCCGAAGCGACGCGACAGTCACCCGCTCGGGCCGTAGACCGACACACAACGGGTCGCGACGTTCTACTAGGGGAGAAGTGCACGACTACGACGCCGGAGCGTTCGAATCGAAGGTGGCGTGCCCTCGCCAATGGAACCACGAAGGCCCACCCGGAGCATCGCTCACCAACGATCACCGACGCCGTCGACGATGAATCTCCCCATTCGATCTTTTGGGTTTCTCAGGTTTACCCCTGAACGGTTTCACGTACTCTTGAACTCTCTCTTCAAAGTTCTTTTCAACTTTCCCTCACGGTACTTGTTCGCTATCGGTCTCGTGGTTGTATTTAGCCTTAGATGGAGTTTACCACCAACTTAGGGCTGCACTCTCAAGCAACCCGACTCTAAGGAGAGATCCTCCCGAAACGCGTTCCGGTCACTACGGGCCTGGCACCCTCTGTGGGTACATGGCCCCATTCAAGATGGACTTGGACGCGGTTCGACGTCACGGGATAAACGGATCCTCCCGAACACTACATTTCCCAACGGCGGAACCGCGGGATTCAGTGCTGGGCTAATTCCTGTTCGCTCGCCGCTACTAAGGAAATCCTTGTTAGTTTCTTTTCCTCCGCTTAGTAATATGCTTAAATTCAGCGGGTGATCTCGCCTACTCTGAGGTCGCTTCAACGTCACGACACGGTGACAATTTTTTTTTTCAAAGAAAAAAAAATTTCGTGCCATGTGGGCGCGATTCGAGAAAAGCAAGACGGTTTGATAACAATGCGACAGAGGGTCTTTATTTTTATTTCTCTCTCCGAGAATCGCCTCAAAGAGAAAAAAAAATAAAAAAAAAAAATTAATTCGAATAGAATCGAGAACCTTATATTCTATCTCGATCGAGAAACGTTTTATGCATCTCGCCAAAGTGCCTTTTAAACTTCGTTCGTCGTATCATGTTCGAGCTAAGACTCACGCAAGACACCCGTAACGATCTCCGGTTTTTAACGCCCGTCCTCTTTGTATAATATATATATATATATATACACGTGTTATGTATAATATATCTCCCGTAGCCGTTTCTCTCTTCTCGACGATTCCAGCGGTTCCTTGTTTTCGCCTGTTATTGCTGGCACAGAGATCGAACACGCGACATGTATATAACATATCGGTTTCTTTGCTCTGTACCAACGACGAAAACGCACGGGAACTCACGCAAGTGGAAAAGCGAGCGCGAGACGTACACAACGGGGTGAATTTATTACTCGGGGACTGGACGACCGGCGATACGTTAGGATGCGCGGTCCAGCGATAGACGACGAAGAGACATGGGATGACCAACGATCTCTTTTTCTCTAATACTCGGAGCGCCGAATCGCCTTAAAGCAAAAAAAAATCACACGCGCGTACGTCGTACGTACGGCGCGTGTATACCTCGTCTCTAATCAAGTTTCGTTAGTCTTTCTCGAGCCTCGCCAAAGAGGATCGTTCTCTTCCTCTGCGCGATCTCTCCGTGCCAATGTCAGAGATTATTCTCTTTCGCACGACGACGAAAACGACTATTTTCGACGATCCGAACAACTTTGTAACGGACTCACATGCACATCTTAAAATCGAGTACAGAAACGTTGCGCAACACCGTGAGCTTTTCTCTTCTTCGTCACCCTTAAATATAGCCGATCGTAGACGCACGCTAGATCGTAACACACTTTTCGTTGATTTCCGACGAACGTGGCTTTGGGCCAGGCGCGCGGGCAGAGAGATACGCGACCGACGGGGAAAAATTCGTCCCGATACATGTACGCGTACTCTCCGATCTCCGCGCAACGCTGGGGATCATCTCCCTAAGTCATCAGCGTTCGAAGAAATCTCGTGTGTCCGTTCCCGGATCTACGGCTTTCTCTGGGTTCGCGAAGAACAGAAAAAAGCACAGAGGATGAAAAACGCAACGACGACCCATCGATGCGACGGTCCTCGTTGTCTTCTCGTCAGTCGTCTCGCGCCTGCAGAATACATCTCTGCCGCACGAACAGACGGAGTGGGTATTCGATCCCTGGGGCTGTACGAGTAAAAACATCTTGATGAAAAGACGGTTGTGTTTCTTTAAGGCACACAGTTTTTCGTTACGCCACCAAGTTTAGGTTTAGGTTTTAATATCTTGGTTCTCTTTTCTCTCCTCTCTCGACTGACTTTGTTCAAAAATATTTTTGCTTTCTCTCAGTCTCGCCAAAAATTCATTTAAGACGACGTCGGGGGCGCGGTCATTCGTGCTTATCGAAGACTAACAAAACGTAGCAGAGGCTGATACAAAAAGAAAAAAAAAATCGGCCACGAAGAAAACTCGCTCTGTGTATCTCGATAACCGCGTCGACGACGACGGTTCTCTCCGCGCTCTTTTAATTCGTATCCTTCTTCTTGCGCTTCGTCCGACTCAGAAACGTTCGTAAAACACGAACGACGGCGGGTTGTCAAGCCAAGAAGGGACAGAGAAGAGACGGAGGTAGTTTTGCGAGTCTCCCGTGAACGCGATAGATTTTTCATATATATTTGTATCGAGAGCATGCGTACGCCGGTCTCCACACGATCCAGCGACGAACGCCGACGAACGTCCAACAATCGCTCGTACGTCGCGTACGAGCCCTCGACCGCTCTTTAATTCGTATTCTTTTGCTTGGCGCTCGTCCTCCGACTCAGAAACGTTCGTTTAAAGATAAAACGAACGACGGCGGGCTGTCGACGAGGCAAGAAAGAACAGAGAGATACGGACCGAGAGCAACGATACGCAACGCAAGCAGTCTTAGGTTTACGTGAGCAACCCTCAGCCAGGCGTGGTCCAGGAATTGTATCCGTGGACCGCAATGTGCGTTCGAAATGTCGATGTTCATGTGTCCTGCAGTTCACACGTTGACGCGCAATTAGCTGCGTTCTTCATCGACCCACGAGCCAAGTGATCCACCGTTCAGGGTAATCGTTTATGCATGGATTTTTGTTTGTGTACTCAGGTTTTTGTACTCTTATTCTCGGTTCGAAAGAAGCCGATATCCGACAAACGTCCGACCAACGGGAATCGAACGCGCGGAAGTCGCCATATGATTGACGACACGAAAATACGTTCGAAAACGAAATCGGACGGACTGCGCGACGACACACGCAGCCCGCCGACCGGGCGTAAAGTGCATTATAATATATAACAACCAACGAGATCGAAGCTCCGTTCGTCAGGAAACGACGGGGATATAACACCCGATTCTGAATCCTCTGTACAGCACACGATCTCGCGAAGAAAGCGCACGGTGGCTAGCCCATGATATATATATATGTTCGTTCCTCTCGTCCAGTTATTCGAAGCAAACAGCCGATATGCATCTCCATCGTTCGGGTAAAAAAAAATCGATGGGACGCGCACGGTCGTAGTCTTCCTCGCGCGGTCGTTTCTTCCCGATAGCCAGAAGCAGAGTTTGAAAAACTCTAGCGACGGAACGAGGCATTAGACTCTCGACAACGAGGATACAGACACGGCCGGCGGTCCCCTCTGAATCGACTTCGGTGGTTCAGGTAAAAATAAAAAAAATCGATGGGACGCGCACGGTCGTCCTTCCTCTTCCTCGCGCGCGGTCTATTCTTCCCGATAGCCAGAAGCAGAGTTTGAAAAACTCTAGCGACGGAACGAGGCATTAGACTCGCGACAACGAAGATAGAGAGACGGCCGGCGGTCCCCTCTGAATCCACTTTGGTCGCTCAGGTAAAAATAAAAAAAAATTCGAAAGGGACGCGCACGGTCGTCCTTCCTCTTCCTCGCGCGGTCTTTTCTTCCCGATAGCCAGAAGCAGAGTTTGAAAAACTCTAGCGACGGAACGAGGCATTAGACTCTCGACAACGAGGATAGAGAGACGGCCGGCGGTCCCCTCCGAACGGATGGCGACAACGACGACTAAAGCGCGAAAAATCGCGACGAAAAGGAACGCATCTCCGTTCAGGTGTATGTGTGTGCGTGCGTTTAAAAAAAATTCGATGGGACTCGCAGCCATCGGCCTCGCGCGGTCGTTTCTTCCCGATAGCCAGAAGCAGAGTTTGAAAAACTCTAGCGACGGAACGAGGCATATGACTCACGACAACGAGGATATGGACAGGCGGTCCCCTCTGAACGGGTCGACGAGACGATGGTAAAAGAGACGAACCGGACGAAACTTCCGTCGATCAGGTAAAAATAAAAAAAAATTCGATGGACGCGCACGGTCGTCGTCGTCGTCTTCCTCGCGCGGTCGTTTCTTCCCGATAGCCAGAAGCAGAGTTTGAAAAACTCTAGCGACGGAACGAGGCATATGACTCACGACAACGAGGATAGAGAGACGGCCGGCGGTCCCCTCTGAATCGACTTCGGTGGTTCAGGTAAAAATAAAAAAAATCGATGGGACGCGCACGGTCGTCGTTCCTCTTCCTCGCGCGCGGTCTATTCTTCCCGATAGCCAGAAGCAGAGTTTGAAAAACTCTAGCGACGGAACGAGGCATTAGACTCGCGAGGATAGAGAGACGGCCGGCGGTCCCCTCCGAACCAACTTCGTCTAGTTAAGAATCGTTATACTCTTTACCATCACTCGCACTGGTATATATCTTTTCGGGCCAACATCCACGCAATGCGTTTTCGTTCTAGGTTACCCGATCCACGAGTACGAACGTACAACGTGGTTTCGTTTTGTCGAACATCGTATATCGTTCGCCGTTGAAACGAACGACAACGAAACGACATAGGAAGAACGAACGCCCTTTGGGTAGGAAGCACGTTTCGAGGAACGACGAGAGTTTGGAGAGACGCGCGAGATAGCTGGAGACGCGCAGATATAGGTATCCATGGATCTTCGAAGAGAACCTTCGAAGATATATAATTCGGTATCCTATTTTTCTGCGGCTCGCTATTCGCGTTCTTTCGCTCTCGTCGACGACTCGTTATAGACGCTTCGTTCGATCCCAAAGAGCAGTCTTCCTTATGTCCCGTTGCTAGGAGGTGAGGCCTACGCAACGCAACTACGAAATATAGAAGAGGTGTGAGCAGTGATCTCTCCGACACGAGGCACTTTAGAGATTTTAGTTTATATATTATATTGTTCGTTCGTTGGATTTCCACGATGCAAATACGAAATACGAGATCGTGACGGCGGGTCTTTCTGTGTAGACCTCACGCAGGCGCCTCGATCGCATTTCTCATTACACGTGGTTTCCACTGTAACTTTTAGTTTTTTCGATATGTGTTCAGCTCAAGTTCCCTCACATATCGTTATTATTATTATTATTATTATTATTAATAGTAGCGGTTTCGTGTTATAGGATTCGGAGACGGCGGGTCTTTCTGTGTACGACCTCACGCAAGCGCCTCGAGAATCTTTTTAAGTTTTCCGTGTGTTATATTATTCGGAGACGGCGGGTCTTTCTGTTTACGACCTCACGCAGGCGCCTCGAGAATATTTTTAAGTTTTTCGTTTGTTATAATATTATTCGGAGACGGCGGGTCTTTCTGTGTACGACCTCACGCAGGCGCCTCGAATTATTCGTGTAAAAGTATATCTCTTCATCCCGATGATCGAGAGAGAGTGCCACACTCTTCGTATAGTTTCGTAACTGGAGCGTCTCCCACCTCCTTATTGTAAAAAATTTGGCTTTTGTCAAAGTATATAGCTTGTTAATACGTCGTATATACTTTGTGTCGATATAGGAGGAGTACGGCTCCTTACCGACGATATTATATATATTTTATTATACAGTGTTCAAGTCAAATATATTCTTTGTGTTTTTGTATTTTTCGTTAATGATCCTTCCGCAGGTTCACCTACGGAAACCTTGTTACGACTTTTACTTCCTCTAAATGATCAAGTTTGGTCATCTTCCCGGTAACATCGGCAATGCTTATCACATTGGCCGCGCACCAGTCCGAAGACCTCACTAAATCATTCAATCGGTAGTAGCGACGGGCGGTGTGTACAAAGGGCAGGGACGTAATCAACGCGAGCTTATGACTCGCGCTTACTGGGAATTCCTCGTTCATGGGGAATAATTGCAAGCCCCAATCCCTAGCACGAAGGAGGTTCAGCGGGTTACCCGGGCCTTTCGGCCAGGGAAAACACGCTGATTCCTTCAGTGTAGCGCGCGTGCGGCCCAGAACATCTAAGGGCATCACAGACCTGTTATTGCTCAATCTCGTGCGGCTAGAAGCCGCCTGTTCCTCTAAGAAGATTTGTTTGTACGTTGGTAGTAAAAACCCGCCGACCGAAGCCGGGGGCCTTCGAGATACCATAATTTACGTCTATTTAGCAGGCTAGAGTCTCGTTCGTTATCGGAATTAACCAGACAAATCGCTCCACCAACTAAGAACGGCCATGCACCACCACCCACCGAATCAAGAAAGAGCTATCAATCTGTCAATCCTTCCGGTGTCCGGGCCTGGTGAGGTTTCCCGTGTTGAGTCAAATTAAGCCGCAGGCTCCACTCCTGGTGGTGCCCTTCCGTCAATTCCTTTAAGTTTCAGCTTTGCAACCATACTTCCCCCGGAACCCAAAAGCTTTGGTTTCCCGGAAGCTGCCCGCCGAGTCATCGGAGGAACTTCGGCGGATCGCTGGCTGGCATCGTTTATGGTTAGAACTAGGGCGGTATCTGATCGCCTTCGAACCTCTAACTTTCGTTCTTGATTAATGAAAACATTTTTGGCAAATGCTTTCGCTTCTGTCCGTCTTGCGACGATCCAAGAATTTCACCTCTAACGTCGCAATACGAATGCCCCCATCTGTCCCTATTAATCATTACCTCGGGGCTCCGAAAACCAACAAAATAGAACCGAGGTCCTATTCCATTATTCCATGCACACAGTATTCAGGCGAAGGTAGCCTGCTTTAAGCACTCTAATTTGTTCAAAGTAAACGTATCGGCCCACCTCGACACTCAGTGAAGAGCACCGCGATGGGATATTAGTTGGACCGCCCCGCGAGGAGCTAAGCCCACCGATAGGACGTACCACATAATGCCAGTTAAACACCGCGAGCGGTGAACCGACACTGTGACACACAGATTCAACTACGAGCTTTTTAACCGCAACAACTTTAATATACGCTATTGGAGCTGGAATTACCGCGGCTGCTGGCACCAGACTTGCCCTCCAATTGGTCCTCGTTAAAGGATTTAAAGTGTACTCATTCCGATTACGGGGCCTCGGATGAGTCCCGTATCGTTATTTTTCGTCACTACCTCCCCGTGCCGGGAGTGGGTAATTTGCGCGCCTGCTGCCTTCCTTGGATGTGGTAGCTGTTTCTCAGGCTCCCTCTCCGGAATCGAACCCTGATTCCCCGTTACCCGTTACAACCATGGTAGGCGCAGAACCTACCATCGACAGTTGATAAGGCAGACATTTGAAAGATGCGTCGCCGGTGCTAGATGACCATGCGTCAGCACAAAGTTATTCAGAGTCACCAAAACAAACGATGGACGAACGGACGAGCCATCCGCCACCGATTGGTTTTGATCTAATAAAAGCATTCGTACCATCTCTGGTACGAATCTGTTTGCATGTATTAGCTCTAGAATTACCACAGTTATCCAAGTAAGTTTAAGTATGATCTAAGAAACCATAACTGATTTAATGAGCCATTCGCGGTTTCACCTTAATGCGGCATGTACTGAGACATGCATGGCTTAATCTTTGAGACAAGCATATGACTACTGGCAGGATCAACCAGGGAACTTTGTATTTTATATATATATTATATATTAGAGTCAAAAGACTCTCTTTTTAAAATAGCCTCAGAGTGTCGTAGGTGGGTCCGTAACACCGTACGACGAGACTTTTCGTTCTTAGTGAACGTTCGACGACACCCTTTTAATTCCCGTTGTAACGTCGAACGCCACTACTCTCTCTCATTTCGCCACTCTCTCTTTACTTTCTTTCGTTCGTTTGATTGTTTGTGTGGAATATTTTAAGATCATTCTGTTCATAGGATCATTCTGTAAGAATGGTTTGTTGGTTGAACGAATATGCCTTAGCGGTAAAAAGCACGTAAACTGCATGCTGAACGTACCGTCCTCGTAAGAAACATATTCGTTCGTTCTTTTGATATTCTCCAATCAGAAAGAACGCACTTCCTAAAAGGTAGTACGCTCCCCATTAGCCTTTCGTATGTTTAAAACGTACTGCGTACGCTATAACATAAGTTTTGGAACGGTCTCTGCCGAACCAGCATGAATTGATACTCAGTTAGTAACAAGCACACTGCCCTAACTTTTTTTAAAGTTAGTGCGAGCATACAGGATCCAGCTTCCCGACTAAGGGGAACCTTGCCACGTTATTTGGTCATTACGTCCAGGACAGCGACCCGCGGCGCAGCAGTGTAGAGAAAGAGTCGATACGAGAACGAAGGAACAGTCGAGAAATAGTAAAAAAGTTCACTAAGACTCGAGGAGCGGTGACTGAATTCTCAACCGAGGCCGTAGAATAGCCACGCGCTCGACGCTGTTCCGTCCGGACCGTCCGACTCGACGTGTCTCTTATAGATACCAAAGCGCCGGCCGGACGGTCGGCGCCGGCCGGGCCAGCGGCCGGGCGCTTACCATGTAAAACCTCCGTTAGAGCGTACCGTCGGACTTAGTCTCTGAAACGCTCGACCACTTTTTTCGAATAAACTACCCTTAGAAAACATCCTATCGTCGAGATATTTTAACGCACCGCTTATTTTAATATTTCAAACGAGTTTTTATCGAAAAATTTAATTTTTTTTTTTTTTTCAAAATCGCATCAGTAAACCACCTCTTTTAACGAATACGGACAAAAACCACGTTCTTAATCGATTAGAACACGTTAAAACAACGAGAAATATGCAAAAAAATATATACCTTGCAACGTTAATTAACGAAAAAATTAAACAAATATCGCAGTCGTGTCAGTTCGACGGACACTAATTTTTTAAAAAATTCGAAAAAAACGTTTAATCCAGTTGTATTTAATAGAGATATAACCGTTTCTGCAAAAATATTTATACCTTATAACGCTTTTTAACGAAATAACTCGAAATAAGCTTTTCGGACTTTTCCGCCGGCCGAAATTTTTCTAAGTCCCAACGTACCGTCGGACTTAGTCTCTGAAACGCTCGACCACTTTGTTCCAATAAAGTACCCTTATAAAACGTCCTATCGTCGAGATATTTTAACGCACCGCTTATTTTAATATTTTAAACGAGTTTTTATCGAAAAATTTAATTTTTTTTTTTTTTTTCAAAATCGCATCAGTAAACCACCTCTTTTAACGAATACGGACAAAAACCACGTTCTTAATCGATTAGAACACGTTGAAACAACGAGAAATATGCAAAAAAATATATACCTTGCAACGTTAATTAACGAAATAATTAAACAAATATCGCAGTCGTGTCAGTTCGTCGAACACAAATTTTTTAAAAAATTCGAAAAAACGTTTAATCCAGTTGTATTTAATAGAGATATAACCGTTTCCGCAAAAATATTTATACCTTATAACGCTTTTTAACGAAATAACTCGAAATAAGTATTTCGGACTTTTCCGCCGGCCGAAATTTTTCTAAGTCCCAACGTACCGGTCCAGAATGAGACAAAGTTCCAAAGGCCCGGTCGTATCCGTCCGTTTTTTTTTAACCTTCCACGGACGAAATAAACGTTTAATCCCGACGTAAAATACAATAATATAGCGATTTATATAAAAATATTCATACCTCATAACGCTTTTTAACGAAATAACTCGAAAAAACTTTTCGGTCCGAAATTTTTCTAAGTCCCTACGTACCGCTCGAGAATGCGACTAAGTTCCAACGTCCCGGGCGCGATCATACTTTTTTTATATAACTTTTCAGCGACGAAATAAATGCTTAATCCCGATGTAAAACGTCATTTTAAAGCGATTTATGCAAGAATATTCGCACCTTATAACGCTTTTAAGCGAAATAATTCAAAAAAACCTTTCGAATAAAAAATTTTTTTTTAACGTTTTCGGGACCAAATAAACGTTTAATCCCGACGTAAAATATAATAATACAACGATTTATATAAAAATATTAATACCTCATAACGCTTTTTAACGAAATAACTCGAAAAAACTTTTCGGTCGAAAATTTTTCTAAGTCCCTACGTACCGGTGGAGAGTATGACCAAGTCCGACGGGCCGAGTCGCGTCGGTCCACTATTTTTTTTTAACGTTTTCGGGACCAAATAAACGTTTAATCCCGACGTAAAATATAATAATATAGCGATTTATATAAAAATATTCGTACCTTATAACGCTTTTTAACGAAATAACTCGAAAAAACTTTTCGGTCGAAAATTTTTCTAAGTCCCTACGTACCGGTGGAGAGTATGACCAAGTCCGACGGGCCGAGTCGCGTCGGTCCACTATTTTTCTTTAACGTTTTCGGGACCAAATAAACGTTTAATCCCGACGTAAAATATAATAATATAGCGATTTATATAAAAATATTCGTACCTTATAACGCTTTTTAACGAAATAACTCGAAAAAACTTTTCGGTCGAAAATTTTTCTAAGTCCCTACGTACCGGTGGAGAGTATGACCAAGTCCGACGGGCCGAGTCGCGTCGGTCCACTATTTTTTTTTAACGTTTTCGGGACCAAATAAACGTTTAATCCCGACGTAAAATATAATAATATAGCGATTTATATAAAAATATTCATACCTTATAACACTTTTAAGCGAAATAACTCGAAAAAACTTTTCGGTCGAAAATTTTTCTAAGTCCCTACGTACCGGTGGAGAGTATGACCAAGTCCGACGGGCCGAGTCGCGTCGGTCCACTATTTTTTTTTAACGTTTTCGGGACCAAATAAACGTTTAATCCCGACGTAAAATATAATAATATAGCGATTTATATAAAAATATTCATACCTTATAACACTTTTAAGCGAAATAACTCGAAAAAACTTTTCGGTCGAAAATTTTTCTAAGTCCCTACGTACCGGTGGAGAGTATGACCAAGTCCGACGGGCCGAGTCGCGTCGGTCCACTATTTTTCTTTAACGTTTTCGGGACCAAATAAACGTTTAATCCCGACGTAAAATATAATAATATAGCGATTTATATAAAAATATTCATACCTTATAACACTTTTAAGCGAAATAACTCGAAAAAACTTTTCGGTCGAAAATTTTTCTAAGTCCCTACGTACCGGTGGAGAGTATGACAAAGTCCGACGGGCCGAGTCGCGTCGGTCCACTATTTTTTTTTAACGTTTTCGGGACCAAATAAACGTTTAATCCCGACGTAAAACTTAATAACATTCCCATTTATATAAAAATATTCGTACCTCATAACGCTTTTTAACGAAATAACTCGAAAAAACTTTTCGGTCCGAAATTTTTCTAAGTCCCTACGTACCGCTCGAGAATGCGACTAAGTTCCAACGTCCCGGGCGCGATCGTACTTTTTTTATATAACTTTCCAGCGACGAAATAAACGCTTAATCCCGATGTAAAACGTCATTTTAAAGCGATTTATGCACAAATATTAGCACCTTGTAACGCTTTTAAGCGAAAAAATTCGAAAAAACGGTTCGATTAAAAAATTTTTTTTAAAGTTCTCGGGACGAAATAAACGCTTAATCCCGACGTAGAAATACATAATATTCCCATTTATATAAAAATATTCATACCTCGTAACGCTTTTAAGCGAGATAACTCGAAATAACTTTTCGGTCCGAAATTTTTCTAAGTCCCTACGTACCGGCCGGGGGATCGACGAAGTGCCAACCTCCCGGTCATGTCGGTCCGGAGGGGGCAATTTTTTAAAAAAATAAAACGAAATCGTTACGTTCGACTAGAATTCGTCGAACCATAACGATTTCTATAAAAATATTCATACCTCGTAACGCTTTTAAGCGAAATAACTCGAAATAACGTTTCGGTCCGAAATTTTTCTAAGTCCCAACGTACCGCTCGAGAATGCGACTAAGTTCCAACGTCTCGGGCGCGATCGTAAATTTTTTACGGCACCTTTCGGGGACGAAATAAACGCTTAATCCCGATGTAAAACGTCATTTTAAAGCGATTTATGCAAGAATATTCGCACCTTATAACGCTTTTAAGCGAAAAAATTCGAAAAAACGGTTCGATTAAAAATTTTTTTTTAACGTTGTCGGGACGAAATAAACGCTTAATCCCGACGTAGAAATACGTAATATTGCTATTTATGTAAAAATATATACGCATCATAACGCTTTTAAGCGAGATAACTCGAAATAACTTTTCGGTCCGGAATTTTTCTAAGTCCCTACGTCCCGGCCGGGGGATCGACGAAGTGCCAACCGCCCGGTCATGTCGGTCCGGAGGGGGCAATTTTTTAAAAAAATAAAACGAAATCGTTACGTTCGACTAGAATTCGTCGAACCATAACGATTTCTATAAAAATATTCATACCTCGTAACGCTTTTTAACGAAATAACTCGAAAAAACTTTTCGGTCCGAAATTTTTCTAAGTCCCAACGTACCGGTCGAGAATGCGACTAAGTTCCAACGTCCCGGGCGCGATCATACTTTTTTTATATAACTTTCCAGCGACGAAATAAACGCTTAATCCCGACGTAAAACGTCATTCTAAAGCGATTTATGCAAGAATATTCGTACCTTGTAACGCTTTTAAGCGAAAAAATTCGAAAAAACGGTTCGATTAAAAAATTTTTTTTAAAGTTCTCGGGACGAAATAAACGCTTAATCCCGACGTAGAAATACATAATATTGCCATTTATATAAAAATATTCATACCTCGTAACGCTTTTTAGCGAGATAACTCGAAATAACTTTTTGGACCGGAATTTTTCTAAGTCCCTACGTACCGGCCGGGGGATCGACGAAGTGCCAACCGCCCGGTCATGTCGGTCCGGAGGGGGCAATTTTTTAAAAAAATAAAACGAAATCGTTACAGTCGACTAGAATTCGTCGAACCATAACGATTTCTATAAAAATATTCATACCTTATAACGCTTTTAAGCGAAATAACTCGAAATAACTTTTCGGTCGAAAATTTTTCTAAGTCCCTACGTACCGGTCGAGAATGCGACTAAGTTCCAACGTCCCGGGCGCGATCATACTTTTTTTATATAACTTTCCAGCGACGAAATAAACGCTTAATCCCGATGTAAAACGTCATTCTAAAGCGATTTATGCACAAATATTAGCACCTTGTAACGCTTTTAAGCGAAAAAATTCGAAAAAACGGTTCGATTAAAAATTTTTTTTTAACGTTCTCGGGACGAAATAAACGCTTAATCCCGACGTAGGAATACATGATATTCCCATTTATGTAAAAATATATACGCATCACAACGCTTTTAAGCGAAATAACTGGAAATAACCGTTCGGTACGAAAATTTTTCAAAGTCAGACGGGCTCTCGAGCGTTGCTCGCTCGCTGCGCTCGCTCGAAAAAAAAACTAGCCCAACCCAAAACCAATCCCTTTTTCGCGTTCGTTCCTCGATTTCTCTTGAAATCGGAGAAACTCGCGGGATCGGTTTTGGGTTGGGCTAGTATAAGTTCGAGCGAGCGCAGCGAGCGAGCAACGATCGCGACCGTTACTTCGTACGTCCACGGTATATTTTCGTTACGTTAATTTTTCGTTACTTTCGTCTCGTTTCTTGGATCGATCGAGAGCGGTTTGGTCGATGGTGAAAGAAGGAAAAAACGACGAGAACGAAAAGTAAAAGAGGAGCGAGCGCGCGTCTCGCCCTTGCG
>NW_027212692.1:0-7500 GCF_041682495.2 Bombus fervidus | reverse complement strand
TGTATCTCGATAACCGCGTCGACGACGACGGTTCTCTCCGCGCTCTTTTAATTCGTATCCTTCTTCTTGCGCTTCGTCCGACTCAGAAACGTTCGTAAAACACGAACGACGGCGGGTTGTCAAGCCAAGAAGGGACAGAGAAGAGACGGAGGTAGTTTTGCGAGTCTCCCGTGAACGCGATAGATTTTTCATATATATTTGTATCGAGAGCATGCGTACGCCGGTCTCCACACGATCCAGCGACGAACGCCGACGAACGTCCAACAATCGCTCGTACGTCGCGTACGAGCCCTCGACCGCTCTTTAATTCGTATTCTTTTGCTTGGCGCTCGTCCTCCGACTCAGAAACGTTCGTTTAAAGATAAAACGAACGACGGCGGGCTGTCGACGAGGCAAGAAAGAACAGAGAGATACGGACCGAGAGCAACGATACGCAACGCAAGCAGTCTTAGGTTTACGTGAGCAACCCTCAGCCAGGCGTGGTCCAGGAATTGTATCCGTGGACCGCAATGTGCGTTCGAAATGTCGATGTTCATGTGTCCTGCAGTTCACACGTTGACGCGCAATTAGCTGCGTTCTTCATCGACCCACGAGCCAAGTGATCCACCGTTCAGGGTAATCGTTTATGCATGGATTTTTGTTTGTGTACTCAGGTTTTTGTACTCTTATTCTCGGTTCGAAAGAAGCCGATATCCGACAAACGTCCGACCAACGGGAATCGAACGCGCGGAAGTCGCCATATGATTGACGACACGAAAATACGTTCGAAAACGAAATCGGACGGACTGCGCGACGACACACGCAGCCCGCCGACCGGGCGTAAAGTGCATTATAATATATAACAACCAACGAGATCGAAGCTCCGTTCGTCAGGAAACGACGGGGATATAACACCCGATTCTGAATCCTCTGTACAGCACACGATCTCGCGAAGAAAGCGCACGGTGGCTAGCCCATGATATATATATATGTTCGTTCCTCTCGTCCAGTTATTCGAAGCAAACAGCCGATATGCATCTCCATCGTTCGGGTAAAAAAAAATCGATGGGACGCGCACGGTCGTAGTCTTCCTCGCGCGGTCGTTTCTTCCCGATAGCCAGAAGCAGAGTTTGAAAAACTCTAGCGACGGAACGAGGCATTAGACTCTCGACAACGAGGATACAGACACGGCCGGCGGTCCCCTCTGAATCGACTTCGGTGGTTCAGGTAAAAATAAAAAAAATCGATGGGACGCGCACGGTCGTCCTTCCTCTTCCTCGCGCGCGGTCTATTCTTCCCGATAGCCAGAAGCAGAGTTTGAAAAACTCTAGCGACGGAACGAGGCATTAGACTCGCGACAACGAAGATAGAGAGACGGCCGGCGGTCCCCTCTGAATCCACTTTGGTCGCTCAGGTAAAAATAAAAAAAAATTCGAAAGGGACGCGCACGGTCGTCCTTCCTCTTCCTCGCGCGGTCTTTTCTTCCCGATAGCCAGAAGCAGAGTTTGAAAAACTCTAGCGACGGAACGAGGCATTAGACTCTCGACAACGAGGATAGAGAGACGGCCGGCGGTCCCCTCCGAACGGATGGCGACAACGACGACTAAAGCGCGAAAAATCGCGACGAAAAGGAACGCATCTCCGTTCAGGTGTATGTGTGTGCGTGCGTTTAAAAAAAATTCGATGGGACTCGCAGCCATCGGCCTCGCGCGGTCGTTTCTTCCCGATAGCCAGAAGCAGAGTTTGAAAAACTCTAGCGACGGAACGAGGCATATGACTCACGACAACGAGGATATGGACAGGCGGTCCCCTCTGAACGGGTCGACGAGACGATGGTAAAAGAGACGAACCGGACGAAACTTCCGTCGATCAGGTAAAAATAAAAAAAAATTCGATGGGACGCGCACGGTCGTCGTCGTCGTCTTCCTCGCGCGGTCGTTTCTTCCCGATAGCCAGAAGCAGAGTTTGAAAAACTCTAGCGACGGAACGAGGCATATGACTCACGACAACGAGGATAGAGAGACGGCCGGCGGTCCCCTCTGAATCGACTTCGGTGGTTCAGGTAAAAATAAAAAAAATCGATGGGACGCGCACGGTCGTCGTTCCTCTTCCTCGCGCGCGGTCTATTCTTCCCGATAGCCAGAAGCAGAGTTTGAAAAACTCTAGCGACGGAACGAGGCATTAGACTCGCGAGGATAGAGAGACGGCCGGCGGTCCCCTCCGAACCAACTTCGTCTAGTTAAGAATCGTTATACTCTTTACCATCACTCGCACTGGTATATATCTTTTCGGGCCAACATCCACGCAATGCGTTTTCGTTCTAGGTTACCCGATCCACGAGTACGAACGTACAACGTGGTTTCGTTTTGTCGAACATCGTATATCGTTCGCCGTTGAAACGAACGACAACGAAACGACATAGGAAGAACGAACGCCCTTTGGGTAGGAAGCACGTTTCGAGGAACGACGAGAGTTTGGAGAGACGCGCGAGATAGCTGGAGACGCGCAGATATAGGTATCCATGGATCTTCGAAGAGAACCTTCGAAGATATATAATTCGGTATCCTATTTTTCTGCGGCTCGCTATTCGCGTTCTTTCGCTCTCGTCGACGACTCGTTATAGACGCTTCGTTCGATCCCAAAGAGCAGTCTTCCTTATGTCCCGTTGCTAGGAGGTGAGGCCTACGCAACGCAACTACGAAATATAGAAGAGGTGTGAGCAGTGATCTCTCCGACACGAGGCACTTTAGAGATTTTAGTTTATATATTATATTGTTCGTTCGTTGGATTTCCACGATGCAAATACGAAATACGAGATCGTGACGGCGGGTCTTTCTGTGTACGACCTCACGCAGGCGCCTCGATCGCATTTCTCATTACACGTGGTTTCCACTGTAACTTTTAGTTTTTTCGATATGTGTTCAGCTCAAGTTCCCTCACATATCGTTATTATTATTATTATTATTATTATTAATAGTAGCGGTTTCGTGTTATAGGATTCGGAGACGGCGGGTCTTTCTGTGTACGACCTCACGCAAGCGCCTCGAGAATCTTTTTAAGTTTTCCGTGTGTTATATTATTCGGAGACGGCGGGTCTTTCTGTTTACGACCTCACGCAGGCGCCTCGAGAATATTTTTAAGTTTTTCGTTTGTTATAATATTATTCGGAGACGGCGGGTCTTTCTGTGTACGACCTCACGCAGGCGCCTCGAATTATTCGTGTAAAAGTATATCTCTTCATCCCGATGATCGAGAGAGAGTGCCACACTCTTCGTATAGTTTCGTAACTGGAGCGTCTCCCACCTCCTTATTGTAAAAAATTTGGCTTTTGTCAAAGTATATAGCTTGTTAATACGTCGTATATACTTTGTGTCGATATAGGAGGAGTACGGCTCCTTACCGACGATATTATATATATTTTATTATACAGTGTTCAAGTCAAATATATTCTTTGTGTTTTTGTATTTTTCGTTAATGATCCTTCCGCAGGTTCACCTACGGAAACCTTGTTACGACTTTTACTTCCTCTAAATGATCAAGTTTGGTCATCTTCCCGGTAACATCGGCAATGCTTATCACATTGGCCGCGCACCAGTCCGAAGACCTCACTAAATCATTCAATCGGTAGTAGCGACGGGCGGTGTGTACAAAGGGCAGGGACGTAATCAACGCGAGCTTATGACTCGCGCTTACTGGGAATTCCTCGTTCATGGGGAATAATTGCAAGCCCCAATCCCTAGCACGAAGGAGGTTCAGCGGGTTACCCGGGCCTTTCGGCCAGGGAAAACACGCTGATTCCTTCAGTGTAGCGCGCGTGCGGCCCAGAACATCTAAGGGCATCACAGACCTGTTATTGCTCAATCTCGTGCGGCTAGAAGCCGCCTGTTCCTCTAAGAAGATTTGTTTGTACGTTGGTAGTAAAAACCCGCCGACCGAAGCCGGGGGCCTTCGAGATACCATAATTTACGTCTATTTAGCAGGCTAGAGTCTCGTTCGTTATCGGAATTAACCAGACAAATCGCTCCACCAACTAAGAACGGCCATGCACCACCACCCACCGAATCAAGAAAGAGCTATCAATCTGTCAATCCTTCCGGTGTCCGGGCCTGGTGAGGTTTCCCGTGTTGAGTCAAATTAAGCCGCAGGCTCCACTCCTGGTGGTGCCCTTCCGTCAATTCCTTTAAGTTTCAGCTTTGCAACCATACTTCCCCCGGAACCCAAAAGCTTTGGTTTCCCGGAAGCTGCCCGCCGAGTCATCGGAGGAACTTCGGCGGATCGCTGGCTGGCATCGTTTATGGTTAGAACTAGGGCGGTATCTGATCGCCTTCGAACCTCTAACTTTCGTTCTTGATTAATGAAAACATTTTTGGCAAATGCTTTCGCTTCTGTCCGTCTTGCGACGATCCAAGAATTTCACCTCTAACGTCGCAATACGAATGCCCCCATCTGTCCCTATTAATCATTACCTCGGGGCTCCGAAAACCAACAAAATAGAACCGAGGTCCTATTCCATTATTCCATGCACACAGTATTCAGGCGAAGGTAGCCTGCTTTAAGCACTCTAATTTGTTCAAAGTAAACGTATCGGCCCACCTCGACACTCAGTGAAGAGCACCGCGATGGGATATTAGTTGGACCGCCCCGCGAGGAGCTAAGCCCACCGATAGGACGTACCACATAATGCCAGTTAAACACCGCGAGCGGTGAACCGACACTGTGACACACAGATTCAACTACGAGCTTTTTAACCGCAACAACTTTAATATACGCTATTGGAGCTGGAATTACCGCGGCTGCTGGCACCAGACTTGCCCTCCAATTGGTCCTCGTTAAAGGATTTAAAGTGTACTCATTCCGATTACGGGGCCTCGGATGAGTCCCGTATCGTTATTTTTCGTCACTACCTCCCCGTGCCGGGAGTGGGTAATTTGCGCGCCTGCTGCCTTCCTTGGATGTGGTAGCTGTTTCTCAGGCTCCCTCTCCGGAATCGAACCCTGATTCCCCGTTACCCGTTACAACCATGGTAGGCGCAGAACCTACCATCGACAGTTGATAAGGCAGACATTTGAAAGATGCGTCGCCGGTGCTAGATGACCATGCGATCAGCACAAAGTTATTCAGAGTCACCAAAACAAACGATGGACGAACGGACGAGCCATCCGCCACCGATTGGTTTTGATCTAATAAAAGCATTCGTACCATCTCTGGTACGAATCTGTTTGCATGTATTAGCTCTAGAATTACCACAGTTATCCAAGTAAGTTTAAGTATGATCTAAGAAACCATAACTGATTTAATGAGCCATTCGCGGTTTCACCTTAATGCGGCATGTACTGAGACATGCATGGCTTAATCTTTGAGACAAGCATATGACTACTGGCAGGATCAACCAGGGAACTTTGTATTTTATATATATATTATATATTAGAGTCAAAAGACTCTCTTTTTAAAATAGCCTCAGAGTGTCGTAGGTGGGTCCGTAACACCGTACGACGAGACTTTTCGTTCTTAGTGAACGTTCGACGACACCCTTTTAATTCCCGTTGTAACGTCGAACGCCACTACTCTCTCTCATTTCGCCACTCTCTCTTTACTTTCTTTCGTTCGTTTGATTGTTTGTGTGGAATATTTTAAGATCATTCTGTTCATAGGATCATTCTGTAAGAATGGTTTGTTGGTTGAACGAATATGCCTTAGCGGTAAAAAGCACGTAAACTGCATGCTGAACGTACCGTCCTCGTAAGAAACATATTCGTTCGTTCTTTTGATATTCTCCAATCAGAAAGAACGCACTTCCTAAAAGGTAGTACGCTCCCCATTAGCCTTTCGTATGTTTAAAACGTACTGCGTACGCTATAACATAAGTTTTGGAACGGTCTCTGCCGAACCAGCATGAATTGATACTCAGTTAGTAACAAGCACACTGCCCTAACTTTTTTTAAAGTTAGTGCGAGCATACAGGATCCAGCTTCCCGACTAAGGGGAACCTTGCCACGTTATTTGGTCATTACGTCCAGGACAGCGACCCGCGGCGCAGCAGTGTAGAGAAAGAGTCGATACGAGAACGAAGGAACAGTCGAGAAATAGTAAAAAAGTTCACTAAGACTCGAGGAGCGGTGACTGAATTCTCAACCGAGGCCGTAGAATAGCCACGCGCTCGACGCTGTTCCGTCCGGACCGTCCGACTCGACGTGTCTCTTATAGATACCAAAGCGCCGGCCGGACGGTCGGCGCCGGCCGGGCCAGCGGCCGGGCGCTTACCATGTAAAACCTCCGTTAGAGCGTACCGTCGGACTTAGTCTCTGAAACGCTCGACCACTTTTTTCGAATAAACTACCCTTAGAAAACATCCTATCGTCGAGATATTTTAACGCACCGCTTATTTTAATATTTCAAACGAGTTTTTATCGAAAAATTTAATTTTTTTTTTTTTTCAAAATCGCATCAGTAAACCACCTCTTTTAACGAATACGGACAAAAACCACGTTCTTAATCGATTAGAACACGTTAAAACAACGAGAAATATGCAAAAAAATATATACCTTGCAACGTTAATTAACGAAAAAATTAAACAAATATCGCAGTCGTGTCAGTTCGACGGACACTAATTTTTAAAAAATTCGAAAAAAACGTTTAATCCAGTTGTATTTAATAGAGATATAACCGTTTCTGCAAAAATATTTATACCTTATAACGCTTTTTAACGAAATAACTCGAAATAAGCTTTTCGGACTTTTCCGCCGGCCGAAATTTTTCTAAGTCCCAACGTACCGTCGGACTTAGTCTCTGAAACGCTCGACCACTTTGTTCCAATAAAGTACCCTTATAAAACGTCCTATCGTCGAGATATTTTAACGCACCGCTTATTTTAATATTTTAAACGAGTTTTTATCGAAAAATTTAATTTTTTTTTTTTTTTCAAAATCGCATCAGTAAACCACCTCTTTTAACGAATACGGACAAAAACCACGTTCTTAATCGATTAGAACACGTTGAAACAACGAGAAATATGCAAAAAAATATATACCTTGCAACGTTAATTAACGAAATAATTAAACAAATATCGCAGTCGTGTCAGTTCGTCGAACACAAATTTTTTAAAAAATTCGAAAAAACGTTTAATCCAGTTGTATTTAATAGAGATATAACCGTTTCCGCAAAAATATTTATACCTTATAACGCTTTTTAACGAAATAACTCGAAATAAGTATTTCGGACTTTTCCGCCGGCCGAAATTTTTCTAAGTCCCAACGTACCGGTCCAGAATGAGACAAAGTTCCAAAGGCCCGGTCGTATCCGTCCGTTTTTTTTTAACCTTCCACGGACGAAATAAACGTTTAATCCCGACGTAAAATACAATAATATAGCGATTTATATAAAAATATTCATACCTCATAACGCTTTTTAACGAAATAACTCGAAAAAACTTTTCGGTCCGAAATTTTTCTAAGTCCCTACGTACCGCTCGAGAATGCGACTAAGTTCCAACGTCCCGGGCGCGATCATACTTTTTTTATATAA
>NW_027212691.1:27500-30116 GCF_041682495.2 Bombus fervidus | reverse complement strand
GTCGTCGACGAGAGCGAAAGAACGCGAATAGCGAGCCGCAGAAAAATAGGATACCGAATTATATATCTTCGAAGGTTCTCTTCGAAGATCCATGGATACCTATATCTGCGCGTCTCCAGCTATCTCGCGCGTCTCTCCAAACTCTCGTCGTTCCTCGAAACGTGCTTCCTACCCAAAGGGCGTTCGTTCTTCCTATGTCGTTTCGTTGTCGTTCGTTTCAACGGCGAACGATATACGATGTTCGACAAAACGAAACCACGTTGTACGTTCGTACTCGTGGATCGGGTAACCTAGAACGAAAACGCATTGCGTGGATGTTGGCCCGAAAAGATATATACCAGTGCGAGTGATGGTAAAGAGTATAACGATTCTTAACTAGACGAAGTTGGTTCGGAGGGGACCGCCGGCCGTCTCTCTATCCTCGCGAGTCTAATGCCTCGTTCCGTCGCTAGAGTTTTTCAAACTCTGCTTCTGGCTATCGGGAAGAATAGACCGCGCGCGAGGAAGAGGAACGACGACCGTGCGCGTCCCATCGATTTTTTTTATTTTTACCTGAACCACCGAAGTCGATTCAGAGGGGACCGCCGGCCGTCTCTCTATCCTCGTTGTCGTGAGTCATATGCCTCGTTCGTCGCTAGAGTTTTCAAACTCTGCTTCTGGCTATCGGGAAGAAACGACCGCGCGAGGAAGACGACGACGACGACCGTGCGCGTCCCATCGAATTTTTTTTTATTTTTACCTGATCGACGGAAGTTTCGTCCGGTTCGTCTCTTTTACCATCGTCTCGTCGACCCGTTCAGAGGGGACCGCCTGTCCATATCCTCGTTGTCGTGAGTCATATGCCTCGTTCCGTCGCTAGAGTTTTTCAAACTCTGCTTCTGGCTATCGGGAAGAAACGACCGCGCGAGGCCGATGGCTGCGAGTCCCATCGAATTTTTTTTAAACGCACGCACACACATACACCTGAACGGAGATGCGTTCCTTTTCGTCGCGATTTTTCGCGCTTTAGTCGTCGTTGTCGCCATCCGTTCGGAGGGGACCGCCGGCCGTCTCTCTATCCTCGTTGTCGAGAGTCTAATGCCTCGTTCCGTCGCTAGAGTTTTTCAAACTCTGCTTCTGGCTATCGGGAAGAAAAGACCGCGCGAGGAAGAGGAAGGACGACCGTGCGCGTCCCTTTCGAATTTTTTTTTATTTTTACCTGAGCGACCAAAGTGGATTCAGAGGGGACCGCCGGCCGTCTCTCTATCTTCGTTGTCGCGAGTCTAATGCCTCGTTCCGTCGCTAGAGTTTTTCAAACTCTGCTTCTGGCTATCGGGAAGAATAGACCGCGCGCGAGGAAGAGGAAGGACGACCGTGCGCGTCCCATCGATTTTTTTTATTTTTACCTGAACCACCGAAGTCGATTCAGAGGGGACCGCCGGCCGTGTCTGTATCCTCGTTGTCGAGAGTCTAATGCCTCGTTCCGTCGCTAGAGTTTTTCAAACTCTGCTTCTGGCTATCGGGAAGAAACGACCGCGCGAGGAAGACTACGACCGTGCGCGTCCCATCGATTTTTTTTTACCCGAACGATGGAGATGCATATCGGCTGTTTGCTTCGAATAACTGGACGAGAGGAACGAACATATATATATATCATGGGCTAGCCACCGTGCGCTTTCTTCGCGAGATCGTGTGCTGTACAGAGGATTCAGAATCGGGTGTTATATCCCCGTCGTTTCCTGACGAACGGAGCTTCGATCTCGTTGGTTGTTATATATTATAATGCACTTTACGCCCGGTCGGCGGGCTGCGTGTGTCGTCGCGCAGTCCGTCCGATTTCGTTTTCGAACGTATTTTCGTGTCGTCAATCATATGGCGACTTCCGCGCGTTCGATTCCCGTTGGTCGGACGTTTGTCGGATATCGGCTTCTTTCGAACCGAGAATAAGAGTACAAAAACCTGAGTACACAAACAAAAATCCATGCATAAACGATTACCCTGAACGGTGGATCACTTGGCTCGTGGGTCGATGAAGAACGCAGCTAATTGCGCGTCAACGTGTGAACTGCAGGACACATGAACATCGACATTTCGAACGCACATTGCGGTCCACGGATACAATTCCTGGACCACGCCTGGCTGAGGGTTGCTCACGTAAACCTAAGACTGCTTGCGTTGCGTATCGTTGCTCTCGGTCCGTATCTCTCTGTTCTTTCTTGCCTCGTCGACAGCCCGCCGTCGTTCGTTTTATCTTTAAACGAACGTTTCTGAGTCGGAGGACGAGCGCCAAGCAAAAGAATACGAATTAAAGAGCGGTCGAGGGCTCGTACGCGACGTACGAGCGATTGTTGGACGTTCGTCGGCGTTCGTCGCTGGATCGTGTGGAGACCGGCGTACGCATGCTCTCGATACAAATATATATGAAAAATCTATCGCGTTCACGGGAGACTCGCAAAACTACCTCCGTCTCTTCTCTGTCCCTTCTTGCTTGACAACCCGCCGTCGTTCGTGTTTTACGAACGTTTCTGAGTCGGACGAAGCGCAAGAAGAAGGATACGAATTAAAAGAGCGCGGAGAGAACCGTCGTCGTCGACGCGGTTATCGAGATACACAGAGCGAGTTTTCTTCGTGGCCGAT
>NW_027212691.1:7500-20000 GCF_041682495.2 Bombus fervidus | reverse complement strand
TTCGTTCTCTCGTTTTTCCTTCTTTCACCATCGACCAAACCGCTCTCGATCGATCCAAGAAACGAGACGAAAGTAACGAAAAATTAACGTAACGAAAATATACCGTGGACGTACGAAGTAACGGTCGCGATCGTTGCTCGCTCGCTGCGGCTCGCTCGAACTTATACTAGCCCAACCCAAAACCGATCCCGCGAGTTTCTCCGATTTCAAGAGAAATCGAGGAACGAACGCGAAAAAGGGATTGGTTTTGGGTTGGGCTAGTTTTTTTTTCGAGCGAGCGCAGCGAGCGAGCAACGCTCGAGAGCCCGTCTGACTTTGAAAAATTTTCGTACCGAACGGTTATTTCCAGTTATTTCGCTTAAAAGCGTTGTGATGCGTATATATTTTTACATAAATGGGAATATCATGTATTCCTACGTCGGGATTAAGCGTTTATTTCGTCCCGAGAACGTTAAAAAAAAATTTTTAATCGAACCGTTTTTCGAATTTTTCGCTTAAAAGCGTTACAAGGTGCTAATATTTGTGCATAAATCGCTTTAGAATGACGTTTTACATCGGGATTAAGCGTTTATTTCGTCGCTGGAAAGTTATATAAAAAAAGTATGATCGCGCCCGGGACGTTGGAACTTAGTCGCATTCTCGACCGGTACGTAGGGACTTAGAAAAATTTTCGACCGAAAAGTTATTTCGAGTTATTTCGCTTAAAAGCGTTATAAGGTATGAATATTTTATAGAAATCGTAATGGTTCGACGAATTCTAGTCGACTGTAACGATTTCGTTTTATTTTTTAAAAAATTGCCCCCTCCGGACCGACATGACCGGGCGGTTGGCACTTCGTCGATCCCCCGGCCGGTACGTAGGGACTTAGAAAAATTCCGGTCCAAAAAGTTATTTCGAGTTATCTCGCTAAAAAGCGTTACGAGGTATGAATATTTTTATATAAATGGCAATATTATGTATTTCTACGTCGGATTAAGCGTTTATTTCGTCCCGAGAACTTTAAAAAAAAATTTTTTAATCGAACCGTTTTTTCGAATTTTTCGCTTAAAGCGTTACTAGAATGACGTTTTACGTCGGGATTAAGCGTTTATTTCGTCGCTGGAAAGTTATATAAAAAAAGTATGATCGCGCCCGGGACGTTGGAACTTAGTCGCATTCTCGACCGGTACGTTGGGACTTAGAAAAATTTCGGACCGAAAAGTTTTTTCGAGTTATTTCGTTAAAAAGCGTTACGAGGTATGAATATTTTTATAGAAATCGTTATGGTTCGACGAATTCTAGTCGAACGTAACGATTTCGTTTTATTTTTTTAAAAAATTGCCCCCTCCGGACCGACATGACCGGGCGGTTGGCACTTCGTCGATCCCCCGGCCGGGACGTAGGGACTTAGAAAAATTCCGGACCGAAAAGTTATTTCGAGTTATCTCGCTTAAAAGCGTTATGATGCGTATATATTTTTACATAAATAGCAATATTACGTATTTCTACGTCGGGATTAAGCGTTTATTTCGTCCCGACAACGTTAAAAAAAAATTTTTAATCGAACCGTTTTTTCGAATTTTTTCGCTTAAAAGCGTTATAAGGTGCGAATATTCTTGCATAAATCGCTTTAAAATGACGTTTTACATCGGGATTAAGCGTTTATTTCGTCCCCGAAAGGTGCCGTAAAAAATTTACGATCGCGCCCGAGACGTTGGAACTTAGTCGCATTCTCGAGCGGTACGTTGGGACTTAGAAAAATTTCGGACCGAAACGTTATTTCGAGTTATTTCGCTTAAAAGCGTTACGAGGTATGAATATTTTTATAGAAATCGTTATGGTTCGACGAATTCTAGTCGAACGTAACGATTTCGTTTTATTTTTTTAAAAAATTGCCCCCTCCGGACCGACATGACCGGGAGGTTGGCACTTCGTCGATCCCCCGGCCGGTACGTAGGGACTTAGAAAAATTTCGGACCGAAAAGTTATTTCGAGTTATCTCGCTTAAAAGCGTTACGAGGTATGAATATTTTTATATAAATGGGAATATTATGTATTTCTACGTCGGGATTAAGCGTTTATTTCGTCCCGAGAACTTTAAAAAAAATTTTTTAATCGAACCGTTTTTTCGAATTTTTTCGCTTAAAAGCGTTACAAGGTGCTAATATTTGTGCATAAATCGCTTTAAAATGACGTTTTACATCGGGATTAAGCGTTTATTTCGTCGCTGGAAAGTTATATAAAAAAAGTACGATCGCGCCCGGGACGTTGGAACTTAGTCGCATTCTCGAGCGGTACGTAGGGACTTAGAAAAATTTCGGACCGAAAAGTTTTTTCGAGTTATTTCGTTAAAAAGCGTTATGAGGTACGAATATTTTTATATAAATGGGAATGTTATTAAGTTTTACGTCGGGATTAAACGTTTATTTGGTCCCGAAAACGTTAAAAAAAAATAGTGGACCGACGCGACTCGGCCCGTCGGACTTTGTCATACTCTCCACCGGTACGTAGGGACTTAGAAAAATTTTCGACCGAAAAGTTTTTTCGAGTTATTTCGCTTAAAAGTGTTATAAGGTATGAATATTTTTATATAAATCGCTATATTATTATATTTTACGTCGGGATTAAACGTTTATTTGGTCCCGAAAACGTTAAAGAAAAATAGTGGACCGACGCGACTCGGCCCGTCGGACTTGGTCATACTCTCCACCGGTACGTAGGGACTTAGAAAAATTTTCGACCGAAAAGTTTTTTCGAGTTATTTCGCTTAAAAGTGTTATAAGGTATGAATATTTTTATATAAATCGCTATATTATTATATTTTACGTCGGGATTAAACGTTTATTTGGTCCCGAAAACGTTAAAAAAAAATAGTGGACCGACGCGACTCGGCCCGTCGGACTTGGTCATACTCTCCACCGGTACGTAGGGACTTAGAAAAATTTTCGACCGAAAAGTTTTTTCGAGTTATTTCGCTTAAAAGTGTTATAAGGTATGAATATTTTTATATAAATCGCTATATTATTATATTTTACGTCGGGATTAAACGTTTATTTGGTCCCGAAAACGTTAAAAAAAAATAGTGGACCGACGCGACTCGGCCCGTCGGACTTGGTCATACTCTCCACCGGTACGTAGGGACTTAGAAAAATTTTCGACCGAAAAGTTTTTTCGAGTTATTTCGTTAAAAAGCGTTATAAGGTACGAATATTTTTATATAAATCGCTATATTATTATATTTTACGTCGGGATTAAACGTTTATTTGGTCCCGAAAACGTTAAAGAAAAATAGTGGACCGACGCGACTCGGCCCGTCGGACTTGGTCATACTCTCCACCGGTACGTAGGGACTTAGAAAAATTTTCGACCGAAAAGTTTTTTCGAGTTATTTCGTTAAAAAGCGTTATAAGGTACGAATATTTTTATATAAATCGCTATATTATTATATTTTACGTCGGGATTAAACGTTTATTTGGTCCCGAAAACGTTAAAAAAAAATAGTGGACCGACGCGACTCGGCCCGTCGGACTTGGTCATACTCTCCACCGGTACGTAGGGACTTAGAAAAATTTTCGACCGAAAAGTTTTTTCGAGTTATTTCGTTAAAAAGCGTTATGAGGTATTAATATTTTTATATAAATCGTTGTATTATTATATTTTACGTCGGGATTAAACGTTTATTTGGTCCCGAAAACGTTAAAAAAAAATTTTTTATTCGAAAGGTTTTTTTGAATTATTTCGCTTAAAAGCGTTATAAGGTGCGAATATTCTTGCATAAATCGCTTTAAAATGACGTTTTACATCGGGATTAAGCATTTATTTCGTCGCTGAAAAGTTATATAAAAAAAGTATGATCGCGCCCGGGACGTTGGAACTTAGTCGCATTCTCGAGCGGTACGTAGGGACTTAGAAAAATTTCGGACCGAAAAGTTTTTTCGAGTTATTTCGTTAAAAAGCGTTATGAGGTATGAATATTTTTATATAAATCGCTATATTATTGTATTTTACGTCGGGATTAAACGTTTATTTCGTCCGTGGAAGGTTAAAAAAAAACGGACGGATACGACCGGGCCTTTGGAACTTTGTCTCATTCTGGACCGGTACGTTGGGACTTAGAAAAATTTCGGCCGGCGGAAAAGTCCGAAATACTTATTTCGAGTTATTTCGTTAAAAAGCGTTATAAGGTATAAATATTTTTGCGGAAACGGTTATATCTCTATTAAATACAACTGGATTAAACGTTTTTTCGAATTTTTTAAAAAATTTGTGTTCGACGAACTGACACGACTGCGATATTTGTTTAATTATTTCGTTAATTAACGTTGCAAGGTATATATTTTTTTGCATATTTCTCGTTGTTTCAACGTGTTCTAATCGATTAAGAACGTGGTTTTTGTCCGTATTCGTTAAAAGAGGTGGTTTACTGATGCGATTTTGAAAAAAAAAAAAAAAATTAAATTTTTCGATAAAAACTCGTTTAAAATATTAAAATAAGCGGTGCGTTAAAATATCTCGACGATAGGACGTTTTATAAGGGTACTTTATTGGAACAAAGTGGTCGAGCGTTTCAGAGACTAAGTCCGACGGTACGTTGGGACTTAGAAAAATTTCGGCCGGCGGAAAAGTCCGAAAAGCTTATTTCGAGTTATTTCGTTAAAAAGCGTTATAAGGTATAAATATTTTTGCAGAAACGGTTATATCTCTATTAAATACAACTGGATTAAACGTTTTTTTCGAATTTTTTAAAAAATTAGTGTCCGTCGAACTGACACGACTGCGATATTTGTTTAATTTTTTCGTTAATTAACGTTGCAAGGTATATATTTTTTTGCATATTTCTCGTTGTTTTAACGTGTTCTAATCGATTAAGAACGTGGTTTTTGTCCGTATTCGTTAAAAGAGGTGGTTTACTGATGCGATTTTGAAAAAAAAAAAAAAATTAAATTTTTCGATAAAAACTCGTTTGAAATATTAAAATAAGCGGTGCGTTAAAATATCTCGACGATAGGATGTTTTCTAAGGGTAGTTTATTCGAAAAAAGTGGTCGAGCGTTTCAGAGACTAAGTCCGACGGTACGCTCTAACGGAGGTTTTACATGGTAAGCGCCCGGCCGCTGGCCCGGCCGGCGCCGACCGTCCGGCCGGCGCTTTGGTATCTATAAGAGACACGTCGAGTCGGACGGTCCGGACGGAACAGCGTCGAGCGCGTGGCTATTCTACGGCCTCGGTTGAGAATTCAGTCACCGCTCCTCGAGTCTTAGTGAACTTTTTTACTATTTCTCGACTGTTCCTTCGTTCTCGTATCGACTCTTTCTCTACACTGCTGCGCCGCGGGTCGCTGTCCTGGACGTAATGACCAAATAACGTGGCAAGGTTCCCCTTAGTCGGGAAGCTGGATCCTGTATGCTCGCACTAACTTTAAAAAAAGTTAGGGCAGTGTGCTTGTTACTAACTGAGTATCAATTCATGCTGGTTCGGCAGAGACCGTTCCAAAACTTATGTTATAGCGTACGCAGTACGTTTTAAACATACGAAAGGCTAATGGGGAGCGTACTACCTTTTAGGAAGTGCGTTCTTTCTGATTGGAGAATATCAAAAGAACGAACGAATATGTTTCTTACGAGGACGGTACGTTCAGCATGCAGTTTACGTGCTTTTTACCGCTAAGGCATATTCGTTCAACCAACAAACCATTCTTACAGAATGATCCTATGAACAGAATGATCTTAAAATATTCCACACAAACAATCAAACGAACGAAAGAAAGTAAAGAGAGAGTGGCGAAATGAGAGAGAGTAGTGGCGTTCGACGTTACAACGGGAATTAAAAGGGTGTCGTCGAACGTTCACTAAGAACGAAAAGTCTCGTCGTACGGTGTTACGGACCCACCTACGACACTCTGAGGCTATTTTAAAAAGAGAGTCTTTTGACTCTAATATATAATATATATATAAAATACAAAGTTCCCTGGTTGATCCTGCCAGTAGTCATATGCTTGTCTCAAAGATTAAGCCATGCATGTCTCAGTACATGCCGCATTAAGGTGAAACCGCGAATGGCTCATTAAATCAGTTATGGTTTCTTAGATCATACTTAAACTTACTTGGATAACTGTGGTAATTCTAGAGCTAATACATGCAAACAGATTCGTACCAGAGATGGTACGAATGCTTTTATTAGATCAAAACCAATCGGTGGCGGATGGCTCGTCCGTTCGTCCATCGTTTGTTTTGGTGACTCTGAATAACTTTGTGCTGATCGCATGGTCATCTAGCACCGGCGACGCATCTTTCAAATGTCTGCCTTATCAACTGTCGATGGTAGGTTCTGCGCCTACCATGGTTGTAACGGGTAACGGGGAATCAGGGTTCGATTCCGGAGAGGGAGCCTGAGAAACAGCTACCACATCCAAGGAAGGCAGCAGGCGCGCAAATTACCCACTCCCGGCACGGGGAGGTAGTGACGAAAAATAACGATACGGGACTCATCCGAGGCCCCGTAATCGGAATGAGTACACTTTAAATCCTTTAACGAGGACCAATTGGAGGGCAAGTCTGGTGCCAGCAGCCGCGGTAATTCCAGCTCCAATAGCGTATATTAAAGTTGTTGCGGTTAAAAAGCTCGTAGTTGAATCTGTGTGTCACAGTGTCGGTTCACCGCTCGCGGTGTTTAACTGGCATTATGTGGTACGTCCTATCGGTGGGCTTAGCTCCTCGCGGGGCGGTCCAACTAATATCCCATCGCGGTGCTCTTCACTGAGTGTCGAGGTGGGCCGATACGTTTACTTTGAACAAATTAGAGTGCTTAAAGCAGGCTACCTTCGCCTGAATACTGTGTGCATGGAATAATGGAATAGGACCTCGGTTCTATTTTGTTGGTTTTCGGAGCCCCGAGGTAATGATTAATAGGGACAGATGGGGGCATTCGTATTGCGACGTTAGAGGTGAAATTCTTGGATCGTCGCAAGACGGACAGAAGCGAAAGCATTTGCCAAAAATGTTTTCATTAATCAAGAACGAAAGTTAGAGGTTCGAAGGCGATCAGATACCGCCCTAGTTCTAACCATAAACGATGCCAGCCAGCGATCCGCCGAAGTTCCTCCGATGACTCGGCGGGCAGCTTCCGGGAAACCAAAGCTTTTGGGTTCCGGGGGAAGTATGGTTGCAAAGCTGAAACTTAAAGGAATTGACGGAAGGGCACCACCAGGAGTGGAGCCTGCGGCTTAATTTGACTCAACACGGGAAACCTCACCAGGCCCGGACACCGGAAGGATTGACAGATTGATAGCTCTTTCTTGATTCGGTGGGTGGTGGTGCATGGCCGTTCTTAGTTGGTGGAGCGATTTGTCTGGTTAATTCCGATAACGAACGAGACTCTAGCCTGCTAAATAGACGTAAATTATGGTATCTCGAAGGCCCCCGGCTTCGGTCGGCGGGTTTTTACTACCAACGTACAAACAAATCTTCTTAGAGGAACAGGCGGCTTCTAGCCGCACGAGATTGAGCAATAACAGGTCTGTGATGCCCTTAGATGTTCTGGGCCGCACGCGCGCTACACTGAAGGAATCAGCGTGTTTTCCCTGGCCGAAAGGCCCGGGTAACCCGCTGAACCTCCTTCGTGCTAGGGATTGGGGCTTGCAATTATTCCCCATGAACGAGGAATTCCCAGTAAGCGCGAGTCATAAGCTCGCGTTGATTACGTCCCTGCCCTTTGTACACACCGCCCGTCGCTACTACCGATTGAATGATTTAGTGAGGTCTTCGGACTGGTGCGCGGCCAATGTGATAAGCATTGCCGATGTTACCGGGAAGATGACCAAACTTGATCATTTAGAGGAAGTAAAAGTCGTAACAAGGTTTCCGTAGGTGAACCTGCGGAAGGATCATTAACGAAAAATACAAAAACACAAAGAATATATTTGACTTGAACACTGTATAATAAAATATATATAATATCGTCGGTAAGGAGCCGTACTCCTCCTATATCGACACAAAGTATATACGACGTATTAACAAGCTATATACTTTGACAAAAGCCAAATTTTTTACAATAAGGAGGTGGGAGACGCTCCAGTTACGAAACTATACGAAGAGTGTGGCACTCTCTCTCGATCATCGGGATGAAGAGATATACTTTTACACGAATAATTCGAGGCGCCTGCGTGAGGTCGTACACAGAAAGACCCGCCGTCTCCGAATAATATTATAACAAACGAAAAACTTAAAAATATTCTCGAGGCGCCTGCGTGAGGTCGTAAACAGAAAGACCCGCCGTCTCCGAATAATATAACACACGGAAAACTTAAAAAGATTCTCGAGGCGCTTGCGTGAGGTCGTACACAGAAAGACCCGCCGTCTCCGAATCCTATAACACGAAACCGCTACTATTAATAATAATAATAATAATAATAATAACGATATGTGAGGGAACTTGAGCTGAACACATATCGAAAAAACTAAAAGTTACAGTGGAAACCACGTGTAATGAGAAATGCGATCGAGGCGCCTGCGTGAGGTCGTACACAGAAAGACCCGCCGTCACGATCTCGTATTTCGTATTTGCATCGTGGAAATCCAACGAACGAACAATATAATATATAAACTAAAATCTCTAAAGTGCCTCGTGTCGGAGAGATCACTGCTCACTACCTCTTCTATATTTCGTAGTTGCGTTGCGTAGGCCTCACCTCCTAGCAACGGGACATAAGGAAGACTGCTCTTTGGGATCGAACGAAGCGTCTATAACGAGTCGTCGACGAGAGCGAAAGAACGCGAATAGCGAGCCGCAGAAAAATAGGATACCGAATTATATATCTTCGAAGGTTCTCTTCGAAGATCCATGGATACCTATATCTGCGCGTCTCCAGCTATCTCGCGCGTCTCTCCAAACTCTCGTCGTTCCTCGAAACGTGCTTCCTACCCAAAGGGCGTTCGTTCTTCCTATGTCGTTTCGTTGTCGTTCGTTTCAACGGCGAACGATATACGATGTTCGACAAAACGAAACCACGTTGTACGTTCGTACTCGTGGATCGGGTAACCTAGAACGAAAACGCATTGCGTGGATGTTGGCCCGAAAAGATATATACCAGTGCGAGTGATGGTAAAGAGTATAACGATTCTTAACTAGACGAAGTTGGTTCGGAGGGGACCGCCGGCCGTCTCTCTATCCTCGCGAGTCTAATGCCTCGTTCCGTCGCTAGAGTTTTTCAAACTCTGCTTCTGGCTATCGGGAAGAATAGACCGCGCGCGAGGAAGAGGAACGACGACCGTGCGCGTCCCATCGATTTTTTTTATTTTTACCTGAACCACCGAAGTCGATTCAGAGGGGACCGCCGGCCGTCTCTCTATCCTCGTTGTCGTGAGTCATATGCCTCGTTCCGTCGCTAGAGTTTTTCAAACTCTGCTTCTGGCTATCGGGAAGAAACGACCGCGCGAGGAAGACGACGACGACGACCGTGCGCGTCCCATCGAATTTTTTTTTATTTTTACCTGATCGACGGAAGTTTCGTCCGGTTCGTCTCTTTTACCATCGTCTCGTCGACCCGTTCAGAGGGGACCGCCTGTCCATATCCTCGTTGTCGTGAGTCATATGCCTCGTTCCGTCGCTAGAGTTTTTCAAACTCTGCTTCTGGCTATCGGGAAGAAACGACCGCGCGAGGCCGATGGCTGCGAGTCCCATCGAATTTTTTTTAAACGCACGCACACACATACACCTGAACGGAGATGCGTTCCTTTTCGTCGCGATTTTTCGCGCTTTAGTCGTCGTTGTCGCCATCCGTTCGGAGGGGACCGCCGGCCGTCTCTCTATCCTCGTTGTCGAGAGTCTAATGCCTCGTTCCGTCGCTAGAGTTTTTCAAACTCTGCTTCTGGCTATCGGGAAGAAAAGACCGCGCGAGGAAGAGGAAGGACGACCGTGCGCGTCCCTTTCGAATTTTTTTTTATTTTTACCTGAGCGACCAAAGTGGATTCAGAGGGGACCGCCGGCCGTCTCTCTATCTTCGTTGTCGCGAGTCTAATGCCTCGTTCCGTCGCTAGAGTTTTTCAAACTCTGCTTCTGGCTATCGGGAAGAATAGACCGCGCGCGAGGAAGAGGAAGGACGACCGTGCGCGTCCCATCGATTTTTTTTATTTTTACCTGAACCACCGAAGTCGATTCAGAGGGGACCGCCGGCCGTGTCTGTATCCTCGTTGTCGAGAGTCTAATGCCTCGTTCCGTCGCTAGAGTTTTTCAAACTCTGCTTCTGGCTATCGGGAAGAAACGACCGCGCGAGGAAGACTACGACCGTGCGCGTCCCATCGATTTTTTTTTACCCGAACGATGGAGATGCATATCGGCTGTTTGCTTCGAATAACTGGACGAGAGGAACGAACATATATATATATCATGGGCTAGCCACCGTGCGCTTTCTTCGCGAGATCGTGTGCTGTACAGAGGATTCAGAATCGGGTGTTATATCCCCGTCGTTTCCTGACGAACGGAGCTTCGATCTCGTTGGTTGTTATATATTATAATGCACTTTACGCCCGGTCGGCGGGCTGCGTGTGTCGTCGCGCAGTCCGTCCGATTTCGTTTTCGAACGTATTTTCGTGTCGTCAATCATATGGCGACTTCCGCGCGTTCGATTCCCGTTGGTCGGACGTTTGTCGGATATCGGCTTCTTTCGAACCGAGAATAAGAGTACAAAAACCTGAGTACACAAACAAAAATCCATGCATAAACGATTACCCTGAACGGTGGATCACTTGGCTCGTGGGTCGATGAAGAACGCAGCTAATTGCGCGTCAACGTGTGAACTGCAGGACACATGAACATCGACATTTCGAACGCACATTGCGGTCCACGGATACAATTCCTGGACCACGCCTGGCTGAGGGTTGCTCACGTAAACCTAAGACTGCTTGCGTTGCGTATCGTTGCTCTCGGTCCGTATCTCTCTGTTCTTTCTTGCCTCGTCGACAGCCCGCCGTCGTTCGTTTTATCTTTAAACGAACGTTTCTGAGTCGGAGGACGAGCGCCAAGCAAAAGAATACGAATTAAAGAGCGGTCGAGGGCTCGTACGCGACGTACGAGCGATTGTTGGACGTTCGTCGGCGTTCGTCGCTGGATCGTGTGGAGACCGGCGTACGCATGCTCTCGATACAAATATATATGAAAAATCTATCGCGTTCACGGGAGACTCGCAAAACTACCTCCGTCTCTTCTCTGTCCCTTCTTGGCTTGACAACCCGCCGTCGTTCGTGTTTTACGAACGTTTCTGAGTCGGACGAAGCGCAAGAAGAAGGATACGAATTAAAAGAGCGCGGAGAGAACCGTCGTCGTCGACGCGGTTATCGAGATACACAGAGCGAGTTTTCTTCGTGGCCGATTTTTTTTTTCTTTTTGTATCAGCCTCTGCTACGTTTTGTTAGTCTTCGATAAGCACGAATGACCGCGCCCCCGACGTCGTCTTAAATGAATTTTTGGCGAGACTGAGAGAAAGCAAAAATATTTTTGAACAAAGTCAGTCGAGAGAGGAGAGAAAAGAGAACCAAGATATTAAAACCTAAACCTAAACTTGGTGGCGTAACGAAAAACTGTGTGCCTTAAAGAAACACAACCGTCTTTTCATCAAGATGTTTTTACTCGTACAGCCCCAGGGATCGAATACCCACTCCGTCTGTTCGTGCGGCAGAGATGTATTCTGCAGGCGCGAGACGACTGACGAGAAGACAACGAGGACCGTCGCATCGATGGGTCGTCGTTGCGTTTTTCATCCTCTGTGCTTTTTTCTGTTCTTCGCGAACCCAGAGAAAGCCGTAGATCCGGGAACGGACACACGAGATTTCTTCGAACGCTGATGACTTAGGGAGATGATCCCCAGCGTTGCGCGGAGATCGGAGAGTACGCGTACATGTATCGGGACGAATTTTTCCCCGTCGGTCGCGTATCTCTCTGCCCGCGCGCCTGGCCCAAAGCCACGTTCGTCGGAAATCAACGAAAAGTGTGTTACGATCTAGCGTGCGTCTACGATCGGCTATATTTAAGGGTGACGAAGAAGAGAAAAGCTCACGGTGTTGCGCAACGTTTCTGTACTCGATTTTAAGATGTGCATGTGAGTCCGTTACAAAGTTGTTCGGATCGTCGAAAATAGTCGTTTTCGTCGTCGTGCGAAAGAGAATAATCTCTGACATTGGCACGGAGAGATCGCGCAGAGGAAGAGAACGATCCTCTTTGGCGAGGCTCGAGAAAGACTAACGAAACTTGATTAGAGACGAGGTATACACGCGCCGTACGTACGACGTACGCGCGTGTGATTTTTTTTTGCTTTAAGGCGATTCGGCGCTCCGAGTATTAGAGAAAAAGAGATCGTTGGTCATCCCATGTCTCTTCGTCGTCTATCGCTGGACCGCGCATCCTAACGTATCGCCGGTCGTCCAGTCCCCGAGTAATAAATTCACCCCGTTGTGTACGTCTCGCGCTCGCTTTTCCACTTGCGTGAGTTCCCGTGCGTTTTCGTCGTTGGTACAGAGCAAAGAAACCGA
>NW_027212690.1:22500-25000 GCF_041682495.2 Bombus fervidus | reverse complement strand
TCCGTCGCTAGAGTTTTTCAAACTCTGCTTCTGGCTATCGGGAAGAATAGACCGCGCGCGAGGAAGAGGAACGACGACCGTGCGCGTCCCATCGATTTTTTTTATTTTTACCTGAACCACCGAAGTCGATTCAGAGGGGACCGCCGGCCGTCTCTCTATCCTCGTTGTCGTGAGTCATATGCCTCGTTCCGTCGCTAGAGTTTTTCAAACTCTGCTTCTGGCTATCGGGAAGAAACGACCGCGCGAGGAAGACGACGACGACGACCGTGCGCGTCCCATCGAATTTTTTTTTATTTTTACCTGATCGACGGAAGTTTCGTCCGGTTCGTCTCTTTTACCATCGTCTCGTCGACCCGTTCAGAGGGGACCGCCTGTCCATATCCTCGTTGTCGTGAGTCATATGCCTCGTTCCGTCGCTAGAGTTTTTCAAACTCTGCTTCTGGCTATCGGGAAGAAACGACCGCGCGAGGCCGATGGCTGCGAGTCCCATCGAATTTTTTTTAAACGCACGCACACACATACACCTGAACGGAGATGCGTTCCTTTTCGTCGCGATTTTTCGCGCTTTAGTCGTCGTTGTCGCCATCCGTTCGGAGGGGACCGCCGGCCGTCTCTCTATCCTCGTTGTCGAGAGTCTAATGCCTCGTTCCGTCGCTAGAGTTTTTCAAACTCTGCTTCTGGCTATCGGGAAGAAAAGACCGCGCGAGGAAGAGGAAGGACGACCGTGCGCGTCCCTTTCGAATTTTTTTTTATTTTTACCTGAGCGACCAAAGTGGATTCAGAGGGGACCGCCGGCCGTCTCTCTATCTTCGTTGTCGCGAGTCTAATGCCTCGTTCCGTCGCTAGAGTTTTTCAAACTCTGCTTCTGGCTATCGGGAAGAATAGACCGCGCGCGAGGAAGAGGAAGGACGACCGTGCGCGTCCCATCGATTTTTTTTATTTTTACCTGAACCACCGAAGTCGATTCAGAGGGGACCGCCGGCCGTGTCTGTATCCTCGTTGTCGAGAGTCTAATGCCTCGTTCCGTCGCTAGAGTTTTTCAAACTCTGCTTCTGGCTATCGGGAAGAAACGACCGCGCGAGGAAGACTACGACCGTGCGCGTCCCATCGATTTTTTTTTACCCGAACGATGGAGATGCATATCGGCTGTTTGCTTCGAATAACTGGACGAGAGGAACGAACATATATATATATCATGGGCTAGCCACCGTGCGCTTTCTTCGCGAGATCGTGTGCTGTACAGAGGATTCAGAATCGGGTGTTATATCCCCGTCGTTTCCTGACGAACGGAGCTTCGATCTCGTTGGTTGTTATATATTATAATGCACTTTACGCCCGGTCGGCGGGCTGCGTGTGTCGTCGCGCAGTCCGTCCGATTTCGTTTTCGAACGTATTTTCGTGTCGTCAATCATATGGCGACTTCCGCGCGTTCGATTCCCGTTGGTCGGACGTTTGTCGGATATCGGCTTCTTTCGAACCGAGAATAAGAGTACAAAAACCTGAGTACACAAACAAAAATCCATGCATAAACGATTACCCTGAACGGTGGATCACTTGGCTCGTGGGTCGATGAAGAACGCAGCTAATTGCGCGTCAACGTGTGAACTGCAGGACACATGAACATCGACATTTCGAACGCACATTGCGGTCCACGGATACAATTCCTGGACCACGCCTGGCTGAGGGTTGCTCACGTAAACCTAAGACTGCTTGCGTTGCGTATCGTTGCTCTCGGTCCGTATCTCTCTGTTCTTTCTTGCCTCGTCGACAGCCCGCCGTCGTTCGTTTTATCTTTAAACGAACGTTTCTGAGTCGGAGGACGAGCGCCAAGCAAAAGAATACGAATTAAAGAGCGGTCGAGGGCTCGTACGCGACGTACGAGCGATTGTTGGACGTTCGTCGGCGTTCGTCGCTGGATCGTGTGGAGACCGGCGTACGCATGCTCTCGATACAAATATATATGAAAAATCTATCGCGTTCACGGGAGACTCGCAAAACTACCTCCGTCTCTTCTCTGTCCCTTCTTGGCTTGACAACCCGCCGTCGTTCGTGTTTTACGAACGTTTCTGAGTCGGACGAAGCGCAAGAAGAAGGATACGAATTAAAAGAGCGCGGAGAGAACCGTCGTCGTCGACGCGGTTATCGAGATACACAGAGCGAGTTTTCTTCGTGGCCGATTTTTTTTTTCTTTTTGTATCAGCCTCTGCTACGTTTTGTTAGTCTTCGATAAGCACGAATGACCGCGCCCCCGACGTCGTCTTAAATGAATTTTTGGCGAGACTGAGAGAAAGCAAAAATATTTTTGAACAAAGTCAGTCGAGAGAGGAGAGAAAAGAGAACCAAGATATTAAAACCTAAACCTAAACTTGGTGGCGTAACGAAAAACTGTGTGCCTTAAAGAAACACAACCGTCTTTTCATCAAGATGTTTTTACTCGTACAGCCCCAGGGATCGAATACCCACTCCGTCTGTTCGTGCGGCAGAGATGTATTCTGCAGGC
>NW_027212690.1:2500-15000 GCF_041682495.2 Bombus fervidus | reverse complement strand
GGCGAGACGCGCGCTCGCTCCTCTTTTACTTTTCGTTCTCTCGTTTTTTCCTTCTTTCACCATCGACCAAACCGCTCTCGATCGATCCAAGAAACGAGACGAAAGTAACGAAAAATTAACGTAACGAAAATATACCGTGGACGTACGAAGTAACGGTCGCGATCGTTGCTCGCTCGCTGCGCTCGCTCGAACTTATACTAGCCCAACCCAAAACCGATCCCGCGAGTTTCTCCGATTTCAAGAGAAATCGAGGAACGAACGCGAAAAAGGGATTGGTTTTGGGTTGGGCTAGTTTTTTTTTCGAGCGAGCGCAGCGAGCGAGCAACGCTCGAGAGCCCGTCTGACTTTGAAAAATTTTCGTACCGAACGGTTATTTCCAGTTATTTCGCTTAAAAGCGTTGTGATGCGTATATATTTTTACATAAATGGGAATATCATGTATTCCTACGTCGGGATTAAGCGTTTATTTCGTCCCGAGAACGTTAAAAAAAAATTTTTAATCGAACCGTTTTTTCGAATTTTTTCGCTTAAAAGCGTTACAAGGTGCTAATATTTGTGCATAAATCGCTTTAGAATGACGTTTTACATCGGGATTAAGCGTTTATTTCGTCGCTGGAAAGTTATATAAAAAAAGTATGATCGCGCCCGGGACGTTGGAACTTAGTCGCATTCTCGACCGGTACGTAGGGACTTAGAAAAATTTTCGACCGAAAAGTTATTTCGAGTTATTTCGCTTAAAAGCGTTATAAGGTATGAATATTTTTATAGAAATCGTTATGGTTCGACGAATTCTAGTCGACTGTAACGATTTCGTTTTATTTTTTTAAAAAATTGCCCCCTCCGGACCGACATGACCGGGCGGTTGGCACTTCGTCGATCCCCCGGCCGGTACGTAGGGACTTAGAAAAATTCCGGTCCAAAAAGTTATTTCGAGTTATCTCGCTAAAAAGCGTTACGAGGTATGAATATTTTTATATAAATGGCAATATTATGTATTTCTACGTCGGGATTAAGCGTTTATTTCGTCCCGAGAACTTTAAAAAAAATTTTTTAATCGAACCGTTTTTTCGAATTTTTTCGCTTAAAAGCGTTACAAGGTACGAATATTCTTGCATAAATCGCTTTAGAATGACGTTTTACGTCGGGATTAAGCGTTTATTTCGTCGCTGGAAAGTTATATAAAAAAAGTATGATCGCGCCCGGGACGTTGGAACTTAGTCGCATTCTCGACCGGTACGTTGGGACTTAGAAAAATTTCGGACCGAAAAGTTTTTTCGAGTTATTTCGTTAAAAAGCGTTACGAGGTATGAATATTTTTATAGAAATCGTTATGGTTCGACGAATTCTAGTCGAACGTAACGATTTCGTTTTATTTTTTTAAAAAATTGCCCCCTCCGGACCGACATGACCGGGCGGTTGGCACTTCGTCGATCCCCCGGCCGGGACGTAGGGACTTAGAAAAATTCCGGACCGAAAAGTTATTTCGAGTTATCTCGCTTAAAAGCGTTATGATGCGTATATATTTTTACATAAATAGCAATATTACGTATTTCTACGTCGGGATTAAGCGTTTATTTCGTCCCGACAACGTTAAAAAAAAATTTTTAATCGAACCGTTTTTTCGAATTTTTTCGCTTAAAAGCGTTATAAGGTGCGAATATTCTTGCATAAATCGCTTTAAAATGACGTTTTACATCGGGATTAAGCGTTTATTTCGTCCCCGAAAGGTGCCGTAAAAAATTTACGATCGCGCCCGAGACGTTGGAACTTAGTCGCATTCTCGAGCGGTACGTTGGGACTTAGAAAAATTTCGGACCGAAACGTTATTTCGAGTTATTTCGCTTAAAAGCGTTACGAGGTATGAATATTTTTATAGAAATCGTTATGGTTCGACGAATTCTAGTCGAACGTAACGATTTCGTTTTATTTTTTTAAAAAATTGCCCCCTCCGGACCGACATGACCGGGAGGTTGGCACTTCGTCGATCCCCCGGCCGGTACGTAGGGACTTAGAAAAATTTCGGACCGAAAAGTTATTTCGAGTTATCTCGCTTAAAAGCGTTACGAGGTATGAATATTTTTATATAAATGGGAATATTATGTATTTCTACGTCGGGATTAAGCGTTTATTTCGTCCCGAGAACTTTAAAAAAAATTTTTTAATCGAACCGTTTTTTCGAATTTTTTCGCTTAAAAGCGTTACAAGGTGCTAATATTTGTGCATAAATCGCTTTAAAATGACGTTTTACATCGGGATTAAGCGTTTATTTCGTCGCTGGAAAGTTATATAAAAAAAGTACGATCGCGCCCGGGACGTTGGAACTTAGTCGCATTCTCGAGCGGTACGTAGGGACTTAGAAAAATTTCGGACCGAAAAGTTTTTTCGAGTTATTTCGTTAAAAAGCGTTATGAGGTACGAATATTTTTATATAAATGGGAATGTTATTAAGTTTTACGTCGGGATTAAACGTTTATTTGGTCCCGAAAACGTTAAAAAAAAATAGTGGACCGACGCGACTCGGCCCGTCGGACTTTGTCATACTCTCCACCGGTACGTAGGGACTTAGAAAAATTTTCGACCGAAAAGTTTTTTCGAGTTATTTCGCTTAAAAGTGTTATAAGGTATGAATATTTTTATATAAATCGCTATATTATTATATTTTACGTCGGGATTAAACGTTTATTTGGTCCCGAAAACGTTAAAGAAAAATAGTGGACCGACGCGACTCGGCCCGTCGGACTTGGTCATACTCTCCACCGGTACGTAGGGACTTAGAAAAATTTTCGACCGAAAAGTTTTTTCGAGTTATTTCGCTTAAAAGTGTTATAAGGTATGAATATTTTTATATAAATCGCTATATTATTATATTTTACGTCGGGATTAAACGTTTATTTGGTCCCGAAAACGTTAAAAAAAAATAGTGGACCGACGCGACTCGGCCCGTCGGACTTGGTCATACTCTCCACCGGTACGTAGGGACTTAGAAAAATTTTCGACCGAAAAGTTTTTTCGAGTTATTTCGCTTAAAAGTGTTATAAGGTATGAATATTTTTATATAAATCGCTATATTATTATATTTTACGTCGGGATTAAACGTTTATTTGGTCCCGAAAACGTTAAAAAAAAATAGTGGACCGACGCGACTCGGCCCGTCGGACTTGGTCATACTCTCCACCGGTACGTAGGGACTTAGAAAAATTTTCGACCGAAAAGTTTTTTCGAGTTATTTCGTTAAAAAGCGTTATAAGGTACGAATATTTTTATATAAATCGCTATATTATTATATTTTACGTCGGGATTAAACGTTTATTTGGTCCCGAAAACGTTAAAGAAAAATAGTGGACCGACGCGACTCGGCCCGTCGGACTTGGTCATACTCTCCACCGGTACGTAGGGACTTAGAAAAATTTTCGACCGAAAAGTTTTTTCGAGTTATTTCGTTAAAAAGCGTTATAAGGTACGAATATTTTTATATAAATCGCTATATTATTATATTTTACGTCGGGATTAAACGTTTATTTGGTCCCGAAAACGTTAAAAAAAAATAGTGGACCGACGCGACTCGGCCCGTCGGACTTGGTCATACTCTCCACCGGTACGTAGGGACTTAGAAAAATTTTCGACCGAAAAGTTTTTTCGAGTTATTTCGTTAAAAAGCGTTATGAGGTATTAATATTTTTATATAAATCGTTGTATTATTATATTTTACGTCGGGATTAAACGTTTATTTGGTCCCGAAAACGTTAAAAAAAAATTTTTTATTCGAAAGGTTTTTTTGAATTATTTCGCTTAAAAGCGTTATAAGGTGCGAATATTCTTGCATAAATCGCTTTAAAATGACGTTTTACATCGGGATTAAGCATTTATTTCGTCGCTGAAAAGTTATATAAAAAAAGTATGATCGCGCCCGGGACGTTGGAACTTAGTCGCATTCTCGAGCGGTACGTAGGGACTTAGAAAAATTTCGGACCGAAAAGTTTTTTCGAGTTATTTCGTTAAAAAGCGTTATGAGGTATGAATATTTTTATATAAATCGCTATATTATTGTATTTTACGTCGGGATTAAACGTTTATTTCGTCCGTGGAAGGTTAAAAAAAAACGGACGGATACGACCGGGCCTTTGGAACTTTGTCTCATTCTGGACCGGTACGTTGGGACTTAGAAAAATTTCGGCCGGCGGAAAAGTCCGAAATACTTATTTCGAGTTATTTCGTTAAAAAGCGTTATAAGGTATAAATATTTTTGCGGAAACGGTTATATCTCTATTAAATACAACTGGATTAAACGTTTTTTCGAATTTTTTAAAAAATTTGTGTTCGACGAACTGACACGACTGCGATATTTGTTTAATTATTTCGTTAATTAACGTTGCAAGGTATATATTTTTTTGCATATTTCTCGTTGTTTCAACGTGTTCTAATCGATTAAGAACGTGGTTTTTGTCCGTATTCGTTAAAAGAGGTGGTTTACTGATGCGATTTTGAAAAAAAAAAAAAAAATTAAATTTTTCGATAAAAACTCGTTTAAAATATTAAAATAAGCGGTGCGTTAAAATATCTCGACGATAGGACGTTTTATAAGGGTACTTTATTGGAACAAAGTGGTCGAGCGTTTCAGAGACTAAGTCCGACGGTACGTTGGGACTTAGAAAAATTTCGGCCGGCGGAAAAGTCCGAAAAGCTTATTTCGAGTTATTTCGTTAAAAAGCGTTATAAGGTATAAATATTTTTGCAGAAACGGTTATATCTCTATTAAATACAACTGGATTAAACGTTTTTTTCGAATTTTTTAAAAAATTAGTGTCCGTCGAACTGACACGACTGCGATATTTGTTTAATTTTTTCGTTAATTAACGTTGCAAGGTATATATTTTTTTGCATATTTCTCGTTGTTTTAACGTGTTCTAATCGATTAAGAACGTGGTTTTTGTCCGTATTCGTTAAAAGAGGTGGTTTACTGATGCGATTTTGAAAAAAAAAAAAAAATTAAATTTTTCGATAAAAACTCGTTTGAAATATTAAAATAAGCGGTGCGTTAAAATATCTCGACGATAGGATGTTTTCTAAGGGTAGTTTATTCGAAAAAAGTGGTCGAGCGTTTCAGAGACTAAGTCCGACGGTACGCTCTAACGGAGGTTTTACATGGTAAGCGCCCGGCCGCTGGCCCGGCCGGCGCCGACCGTCCGGCCGGCGCTTTGGTATCTATAAGAGACACGTCGAGTCGGACGGTCCGGACGGAACAGCGTCGAGCGCGTGGCTATTCTACGGCCTCGGTTGAGAATTCAGTCACCGCTCCTCGAGTCTTAGTGAACTTTTTTACTATTTCTCGACTGTTCCTTCGTTCTCGTATCGACTCTTTCTCTACACTGCTGCGCCGCGGGTCGCTGTCCTGGACGTAATGACCAAATAACGTGGCAAGGTTCCCCTTAGTCGGGAAGCTGGATCCTGTATGCTCGCACTAACTTTAAAAAAAGTTAGGGCAGTGTGCTTGTTACTAACTGAGTATCAATTCATGCTGGTTCGGCAGAGACCGTTCCAAAACTTATGTTATAGCGTACGCAGTACGTTTTAAACATACGAAAGGCTAATGGGGAGCGTACTACCTTTTAGGAAGTGCGTTCTTTCTGATTGGAGAATATCAAAAGAACGAACGAATATGTTTCTTACGAGGACGGTACGTTCAGCATGCAGTTTACGTGCTTTTTACCGCTAAGGCATATTCGTTCAACCAACAAACCATTCTTACAGAATGATCCTATGAACAGAATGATCTTAAAATATTCCACACAAACAATCAAACGAACGAAAGAAAGTAAAGAGAGAGTGGCGAAATGAGAGAGAGTAGTGGCGTTCGACGTTACAACGGGAATTAAAAGGGTGTCGTCGAACGTTCACTAAGAACGAAAAGTCTCGTCGTACGGTGTTACGGACCCACCTACGACACTCTGAGGCTATTTTAAAAAGAGAGTCTTTTGACTCTAATATATAATATATATATAAAATACAAAGTTCCCTGGTTGATCCTGCCAGTAGTCATATGCTTGTCTCAAAGATTAAGCCATGCATGTCTCAGTACATGCCGCATTAAGGTGAAACCGCGAATGGCTCATTAAATCAGTTATGGTTTCTTAGATCATACTTAAACTTACTTGGATAACTGTGGTAATTCTAGAGCTAATACATGCAAACAGATTCGTACCAGAGATGGTACGAATGCTTTTATTAGATCAAAACCAATCGGTGGCGGATGGCTCGTCCGTTCGTCCATCGTTTGTTTTGGTGACTCTGAATAACTTTGTGCTGATCGCATGGTCATCTAGCACCGGCGACGCATCTTTCAAATGTCTGCCTTATCAACTGTCGATGGTAGGTTCTGCGCCTACCATGGTTGTAACGGGTAACGGGGAATCAGGGTTCGATTCCGGAGAGGGAGCCTGAGAAACAGCTACCACATCCAAGGAAGGCAGCAGGCGCGCAAATTACCCACTCCCGGCACGGGGAGGTAGTGACGAAAAATAACGATACGGGACTCATCCGAGGCCCCGTAATCGGAATGAGTACACTTTAAATCCTTTAACGAGGACCAATTGGAGGGCAAGTCTGGTGCCAGCAGCCGCGGTAATTCCAGCTCCAATAGCGTATATTAAAGTTGTTGCGGTTAAAAAGCTCGTAGTTGAATCTGTGTGTCACAGTGTCGGTTCACCGCTCGCGGTGTTTAACTGGCATTATGTGGTACGTCCTATCGGTGGGCTTAGCTCCTCGCGGGGCGGTCCAACTAATATCCCATCGCGGTGCTCTTCACTGAGTGTCGAGGTGGGCCGATACGTTTACTTTGAACAAATTAGAGTGCTTAAAGCAGGCTACCTTCGCCTGAATACTGTGTGCATGGAATAATGGAATAGGACCTCGGTTCTATTTTGTTGGTTTTCGGAGCCCCGAGGTAATGATTAATAGGGACAGATGGGGGCATTCGTATTGCGACGTTAGAGGTGAAATTCTTGGATCGTCGCAAGACGGACAGAAGCGAAAGCATTTGCCAAAAATGTTTTCATTAATCAAGAACGAAAGTTAGAGGTTCGAAGGCGATCAGATACCGCCCTAGTTCTAACCATAAACGATGCCAGCCAGCGATCCGCCGAAGTTCCTCCGATGACTCGGCGGGCAGCTTCCGGGAAACCAAAGCTTTTGGGTTCCGGGGGAAGTATGGTTGCAAAGCTGAAACTTAAAGGAATTGACGGAAGGGCACCACCAGGAGTGGAGCCTGCGGCTTAATTTGACTCAACACGGGAAACCTCACCAGGCCCGGACACCGGAAGGATTGACAGATTGATAGCTCTTTCTTGATTCGGTGGGTGGTGGTGCATGGCCGTTCTTAGTTGGTGGAGCGATTTGTCTGGTTAATTCCGATAACGAACGAGACTCTAGCCTGCTAAATAGACGTAAATTATGGTATCTCGAAGGCCCCCGGCTTCGGTCGGCGGGTTTTTACTACCAACGTACAAACAAATCTTCTTAGAGGAACAGGCGGCTTCTAGCCGCACGAGATTGAGCAATAACAGGTCTGTGATGCCCTTAGATGTTCTGGGCCGCACGCGCGCTACACTGAAGGAATCAGCGTGTTTTCCCTGGCCGAAAGGCCCGGGTAACCCGCTGAACCTCCTTCGTGCTAGGGATTGGGGCTTGCAATTATTCCCCATGAACGAGGAATTCCCAGTAAGCGCGAGTCATAAGCTCGCGTTGATTACGTCCCTGCCCTTTGTACACACCGCCCGTCGCTACTACCGATTGAATGATTTAGTGAGGTCTTCGGACTGGTGCGCGGCCAATGTGATAAGCATTGCCGATGTTACCGGGAAGATGACCAAACTTGATCATTTAGAGGAAGTAAAAGTCGTAACAAGGTTTCCGTAGGTGAACCTGCGGAAGGATCATTAACGAAAAATACAAAAACACAAAGAATATATTTGACTTGAACACTGTATAATAAAATATATATAATATCGTCGGTAAGGAGCCGTACTCCTCCTATATCGACACAAAGTATATACGACGTATTAACAAGCTATATACTTTGACAAAAGCCAAATTTTTTACAATAAGGAGGTGGGAGACGCTCCAGTTACGAAACTATACGAAGAGTGTGGCACTCTCTCTCGATCATCGGGATGAAGAGATATACTTTTACACGAATAATTCGAGGCGCCTGCGTGAGGTCGTACACAGAAAGACCCGCCGTCTCCGAATAATATTATAACAAACGAAAAACTTAAAAATATTCTCGAGGCGCCTGCGTGAGGTCGTAAACAGAAAGACCCGCCGTCTCCGAATAATATAACACACGGAAAACTTAAAAAGATTCTCGAGGCGCTTGCGTGAGGTCGTACACAGAAAGACCCGCCGTCTCCGAATCCTATAACACGAAACCGCTACTATTAATAATAATAATAATAATAATAATAACGATATGTGAGGGAACTTGAGCTGAACACATATCGAAAAAACTAAAAGTTACAGTGGAAACCACGTGTAATGAGAAATGCGATCGAGGCGCCTGCGTGAGGTCGTACACAGAAAGACCCGCCGTCACGATCTCGTATTTCGTATTTGCATCGTGGAAATCCAACGAACGAACAATATAATATATAAACTAAAATCTCTAAAGTGCCTCGTGTCGGAGAGATCACTGCTCACACCTCTTCTATATTTCGTAGTTGCGTTGCGTAGGCCTCACCTCCTAGCAACGGGACATAAGGAAGACTGCTCTTTGGGATCGAACGAAGCGTCTATAACGAGTCGTCGACGAGAGCGAAAGAACGCGAATAGCGAGCCGCAGAAAAATAGGATACCGAATTATATATCTTCGAAGGTTCTCTTCGAAGATCCATGGATACCTATATCTGCGCGTCTCCAGCTATCTCGCGCGTCTCTCCAAACTCTCGTCGTTCCTCGAAACGTGCTTCCTACCCAAAGGGCGTTCGTTCTTCCTATGTCGTTTCGTTGTCGTTCGTTTCAACGGCGAACGATATACGATGTTCGACAAAACGAAACCACGTTGTACGTTCGTACTCGTGGATCGGGTAACCTAGAACGAAAACGCATTGCGTGGATGTTGGCCCGAAAAGATATATACCAGTGCGAGTGATGGTAAAGAGTATAACGATTCTTAACTAGACGAAGTTGGTTCGGAGGGGACCGCCGGCCGTCTCTCTATCCTCGCGAGTCTAATGCCTCGTTCCGTCGCTAGAGTTTTTCAAACTCTGCTTCTGGCTATCGGGAAGAATAGACCGCGCGCGAGGAAGAGGAACGACGACCGTGCGCGTCCCATCGATTTTTTTTATTTTTACCTGAACCACCGAAGTCGATTCAGAGGGGACCGCCGGCCGTCTCTCTATCCTCGTTGTCGTGAGTCATATGCCTCGTTCCGTCGCTAGAGTTTTTCAAACTCTGCTTCTGGCTATCGGGAAGAAACGACCGCGCGAGGAAGACGACGACGACGACCGTGCGCGTCCCATCGAATTTTTTTTTATTTTTACCTGATCGACGGAAGTTTCGTCCGGTTCGTCTCTTTTACCATCGTCTCGTCGACCCGTTCAGAGGGGACCGCCTGTCCATATCCTCGTTGTCGTGAGTCATATGCCTCGTTCCGTCGCTAGAGTTTTTCAAACTCTGCTTCTGGCTATCGGGAAGAAACGACCGCGCGAGGCCGATGGCTGCGAGTCCCATCGAATTTTTTTTAAACGCACGCACACACATACACCTGAACGGAGATGCGTTCCTTTTCGTCGCGATTTTTCGCGCTTTAGTCGTCGTTGTCGCCATCCGTTCGGAGGGGACCGCCGGCCGTCTCTCTATCCTCGTTGTCGAGAGTCTAATGCCTCGTTCCGTCGCTAGAGTTTTTCAAACTCTGCTTCTGGCTATCGGGAAGAAAAGACCGCGCGAGGAAGAGGAAGGACGACCGTGCGCGTCCCTTTCGAATTTTTTTTTATTTTTACCTGAGCGACCAAAGTGGATTCAGAGGGGACCGCCGGCCGTCTCTCTATCTTCGTTGTCGCGAGTCTAATGCCTCGTTCCGTCGCTAGAGTTTTTCAAACTCTGCTTCTGGCTATCGGGAAGAATAGACCGCGCGCGAGGAAGAGGAAGGACGACCGTGCGCGTCCCATCGATTTTTTTTATTTTTACCTGAACCACCGAAGTCGATTCAGAGGGGACCGCCGGCCGTGTCTGTATCCTCGTTGTCGAGAGTCTAATGCCTCGTTCCGTCGCTAGAGTTTTTCAAACTCTGCTTCTGGCTATCGGGAAGAAACGACCGCGCGAGGAAGACTACGACCGTGCGCGTCCCATCGATTTTTTTTTACCCGAACGATGGAGATGCATATCGGCTGTTTGCTTCGAATAACTGGACGAGAGGAACGAACATATATATATATCATGGGCTAGCCACCGTGCGCTTTCTTCGCGAGATCGTGTGCTGTACAGAGGATTCAGAATCGGGTGTTATATCCCCGTCGTTTCCTGACGAACGGAGCTTCGATCTCGTTGGTTGTTATATATTATAATGCACTTTACGCCCGGTCGGCGGGCTGCGTGTGTCGTCGCGCAGTCCGTCCGATTTCGTTTTCGAACGTATTTTCGTGTCGTCAATCATATGGCGACTTCCGCGCGTTCGATTCCCGTTGGTCGGACGTTTGTCGGATATCGGCTTCTTTCGAACCGAGAATAAGAGTACAAAAACCTGAGTACACAAACAAAAATCCATGCATAAACGATTACCCTGAACGGTGGATCACTTGGCTCGTGGGTCGATGAAGAACGCAGCTAATTGCGCGTCAACGTGTGAACTGCAGGACACATGAACATCGACATTTCGAACGCACATTGCGGTCCACGGATACAATTCCTGGACCACGCCTGGCTGAGGGTTGCTCACGTAAACCTAAGACTGCTTGCGTTGCGTATCGTTGCTCTCGGTCCGTATCTCTCTGTTCTTTCTTGCCTCGTCGACAGCCCGCCGTCGTTCGTTTTATCTTTAAACGAACGTTTCTGAGTCGGAGGACGAGCGCCAAGCAAAAGAATACGAATTAAAGAGCGGTCGAGGGCTCGTACGCGACGTACGAGCGATTGTTGGACGTTCGTCGGCGTTCGTCGCTGGATCGTGTGGAGACCGGCGTACGCATGCTCTCGATACAAATATATATGAAAAATCTATCGCGTTCACGGGAGACTCGCAAAACTACCTCCGTCTCTTCTCTGTCCCTTCTTGGCTTGACAACCCGCCGTCGTTCGTGTTTTACGAACGTTTCTGAGTCGGACGAAGCGCAAGAAGAAGGATACGAATTAAAAGAGCGCGGAGAGAACCGTCGTCGTCGACGCGGTTATCGAGATACACAGAGCGAGTTTTCTTCGTGGCCGATTTTTTTTTTCTTTTTGTATCAGCCTCTGCTACGTTTTGTTAGTCTTCGATAAGCACGAATGACCGCGCCCCCGACGTCGTCTTAAATGAATTTTTGGCGAGACTGAGAGAAAGCAAAAATATTTTTGAACAAAGTCAGTCGAGAGAGGAGAGAAAAGAGAACCAAGATATTAAAACCTAAACCTAAACTTGGTGGCGTAACGAAAAACTGTGTGCCTTAAAGAAACACAACCGTCTTTTCATCAAGATGTTTTTACTCGTACAGCCCCAGGGATCGAATACCCACTCCGTCTGTTCGTGCGGCAGAGATGTATTCTGCAGGCGCGAGACGACTGACGAGAAGACAACGAGGACCGTCGCATCGATGGGTCGTCGTTGCGTTTTTCATCCTCTGTGCTTTTTTCTGTTCTTCGCGAACCCAGAGAAAGCCGTAGATCCGGGAACGGACACACGAGATTTCTTCGAACGCTGATGACTTAGGGAGATGATCCCCAGCGTTGCGCGGAGATCGGAGAGTACGCGTACATGTATCGGGACGAATTTTTCCCCGTCGGTCGCGTATCTCTCTGCCCGCGCGCCTGGCCCAAAGCCACGTTCGTCGGAAATCAACGAAAAGTGTGTTACGATCTAGCGTGCGTCTACGATCGGCTATATTTAAGGGTGACGAAGAAGAGAAAAGCTCACGGTGTTGCGCAACGTTTCTGTACTCGATTTTAAGATGTGCATGTGAGTCCGTTACAAAGTTGTTCGGATCGTCGAAAATAGTCGTTTTCGTCGTCGTGCGAAAGAGAATAATCTCTGACATTGGCACGGAGAGATCGCGCAGAGGAAGAGAACGATCCTCTTTGGCGAGGCTCGAGAAAGACTAACGAAACTTGATTAGAGACGAGGTATACACGCGCCGTACGTACGACGTACGCGCGTGTGATTTTTTTTTGCTTTAAGGCGATTCGGCGCTCCGAGTATTAGAGAAAAAGAGATCGTTGGTCATCCCATGTCTCTTCGTCGTCTATCGCTGGACCGCGCATCCTAACGTATCGCCGGTCGTCCAGTCCCCGAGTAATAAATTCACCCCGTTGTGTACGTCTCG